>NC_060185.1:68062049-68257049 GCF_021184085.1 Oncorhynchus gorbuscha | reverse complement strand
TGGTTTCTCTAATTTTCACGAGCGTATGGATGAGACATCCTTAAGGGGCTGGAGGGCTATTTAGATTTTATGGTCTCTTTATTTGGTGAATGAATTCGTAAATTGAATATCTTGAGGCCATCCACAAAGGTTTGCTCTCATAATTAAGCAGCATTTCCTAATATCCTCTTCAGTAAGCTTAGGGGCGTTTCTTTTCAAGTCCACACTTTACCAGCCCTCCTTTTCCTTTTTTCTCCATAGGGTTCCTATCCTATCGTGTGATTGGATATTAAATTACTCCCCTGCTTCTATGACAGCAGATGGGGGTTAGCTCACAGAAGGTCAATAACAGAATCAACTTGGCGACGGTCACCCTGGCAACCCGTCATTGGAACGATTTGTACCTGCTAATGACCCATAATGTTAAATAGCGCTTGTGGGAGTGACTGGCAATCAGACTGTCATACTTGAAAGATACATAACTCTCAATGATTTTGCTGCCATGAGACCCAACTGTAAAGTTCTGATCTTTTGCAAATGGCCCTTCTGAAAAAAAATCATTGTTACATTAGTCATATTGATGGGACAATTTGTCGGCTGTGCGAGCAGAAATCCATGTCCTCTCCATTACCGCACTGTCAATAGTCATTGCTAGAGAGTATGAAGGAGACCCTTAACTCTTAACATCGGGTAACCATTATCATTAAACAATTAAGCATTTGTACATGTACATGCACAACACACACATGATGTAGTAGTTAATGGAAGCATGACACTGGGTTGTATGTGGTTTGGATGTAACAGTGAGAAAGAGCGAGAGGGGGGAGAGGGGATAAAGAGAGGGGAGAAAGAGAGAGGGGAGAAAGAGGAGAAAGAGGAAGAGAGAGAGGGGAGAGAGAGAAGGGAGAAAGAGAGGGGAGAAAGAGGAAGAGAGAGAAGGGGATAGGGAGAGAGGAGAGAGGTGGATAGAGAGAGGGGGTAGAGCGAGGGGAGAAAGAGAAAGGGGAGAAAGAAAGAGGGGAGAAAGAGAGAGGGGAGAAAGAGGGAGAGAGAGAGAGAGAGAGAGAGAGAGAGAGAGAGAGAGAGAGAGAGAGAGAGGGGAGAGAGAGAGAGGGTGGAGAGAGAGGAAGAGAGAGAGAGGGGTATGGAGAGGGATAAGATAGGGGAAAGAGAGGAAGAGAGAGGGGAGATATAGAGAGGGGGAGAGAGAGAGGGGAGGGAGAGGAAGACAGATATGGGGATAGAGAGAGGTGAGAGAGAGAGGAAGAGAGAGTACAAAGTAGAAGGAAAGAGTCAGAGTCAGACAGAGAGAGGGAGAGATGAAGTAAAGAGAGAGAGAAGACTTTCAACTTTAGAATGCAAATGATTCCCACAGCCCTGCACTGTACCACGTCCCCTGTTTTTTTAACTATGCCAATTAAAATGAGTTCCCCCTTTAAAGAAAAGTCTCAAATATAAAAGGACTTTGTGTTTCTCTAATAGGGGTCCTGCTGTGTGGTAGGAGTCAGTCGCACTGGCCTGGCATAGCCGCTCCGCCCTCTGGAGCTTGATCAGCTTCCCCACAAGGTCAGACCCACAGGGGTACTCTCACACCTCCCTAAACCGGCCAGTTTAAAATGCTTAGCTCAGAGCACACCCAATCAGACAGCCAATAAGCAGACTGAAGGAGAATAATTATGGGCCGACCTGGGAGGCAGTTGTGGGGCCAGGGCCTTTGATAGGCTGTAATCTAGTCGAGTGATTGTGATTTGACAGGACTGGGTTATCTGGTCTACTGATTGGACCGGGGTTTGTCCGTACAAAAACTTAAGGCTAGACTAATCACGCATGCATCATATCCAAGTGGAATACAAAGGAGACGGACTCAGGAAGGCAGGGGTGTGATTATCGTATTATTACCTGGAACGTCTGATCAGTCACCTCCATAGACCCTCCTCTCCAACAACAGAGGAGTGGTAAACGTCTGCAAGCACAACCACAGAGAGAATCCACGCATGACCTGACTTTAAGCGGTGAAGCGGTGTCAAATGTACCTACACTGAATACAGTTTTGATGAATTGCATTCTGAGTAACAAACAGTTCTCAGACCCCCCCCCCATGTCCTTCTCTTCTTTTCACTCCCTCCCTGCTTCTCTTGAGAGAGTTCTCCTGCAGTCAGAGACAGTGCTGAGGGACTGATTTAGCTTTCGCACGGAGCAATGCGGAGCAGCGCCCACTGCTTAGATGCCTTTTAAAAGGCCAGTCTGATAAAGCAATAAGGTATTCCACACATTCTGATCAACAAGACTTCTGGCTTCGGACCCAACTCTATTCTCTCTCCCGGCCTCCTTCCCTCCTCTCCTGGCCTGCCTCCCTCCCTGCCTCCTCTCGTCTCTTCTCTAGGCTTCCTCTATACAATGCCGTCACAGGCTTCTGGGAGAGAGTGATGGGTTTCTGGAGGCAGATCAATAGCCCAAGGCCTCAGGCCCAGATCTGGTCTCTCCACTGGGAATTTAAACCCCCTTCCATCCACCACCCACATCCAATACACACCAAACCTCTGCCTCACCCTGCAGCCTGATCCTCCCACCCCCCCCCCCAACCCCTGTCTGTCCCATTCATCAAAACTGCGCTCCACTCTGCCAGTATAATAGCGCCAATCACAGAGAGGCAGTCTGCATTTAGCCGCTCCACTCTCAAGCCTTTCCATCACAGGGCTCTTAGAGATAAGAGAGAAGAGCCGCTGCCTTTCTCTCTTTTGTTTCAGCCAGAAGTCACGTAGAGGCCACTGTCATTTGTTTCTCTCTCTCTGCAGTTCTGTGATTCAGTATCTTGAGCACTAATTGGCTTCATTTGAATGCTGCTAGATAGCTCCACCAATAGGATGCATGTTTGTTAGCAGTTATTTCTGCCCTGGTGATTTCTGATAATAGGGCTCATATGGTACAGGATATTTGGTATGGCTATCATGTCCAATTCTACTTTCCCAGTACTATATCGTCACTCTCTCCCATTGTAAACGGTCATGGCCTGCTTTAGTAAGTAAGTTTCGAACTCAGACTTCCACCGATCCATTTCTCCTCAACCATACATTATTGAGAACCTTGATTGGAATCCATCATTTAGCTGTTTGTTTACATCATGTTTTCCCATAGTTACACAGGCACACAAACACACAAACACACAGGCACACACACACAAAGGCACACACACACAAACACACAGGCACACACACACACACACACACAGGCACACACAGGCACACACAGGCACACACAGGCACACACAGGCACACACAGGCACACACAGGCACACACACGCACACAGGCACACAGGCACACAGGCACACACACACACACACACACACACACACACACACACACACACACACACACACACACACACACACACACACACACACACACACACACACACGGGGGGATCAACTAGAATCACCATGGTACCTGGTTTACTCTTCCCTCACTCTACTGTGGTTTACAAAATGCCTTAAGTACTGCACATGCAGGCGTAGATAACAGAGAGGGAGAAGAAACAGAGAGAAAGAGGAGAGGGAGAGTGAGAGAGAGAGAGAGGAGAGAGAGAGAGAGAGAGAGAGAGAGAGAGAGAGAGAGAGAGAGAGAGAGAGAGAGAGAGAGAGAGAGAGAGAGAGAGAGAGAGAGAGAGAGAGAGAGAGAGAGAGAGAGAGAGAGAGAGAGAGGAGAGAGAGAGAGAGGGGAGAGAGAGAGACACAGAGAGAGAGAGAGAGAGAGAGAGAGACAGAGACAGAGAGAGAGAGAGAGAGAGAGAGAGAGAGAGAGAGAGAGAGAGAGAGAGAGAGAGAGAGAGAGAGAGAGAGAGAGACACAGAGAGAGAGAGAGAGAGAGAGAGACACAGAGAGAGAGAGAGAGAGAGAGAGAGAGAGAGAGAGAGAGAGAGAGAGAGAGAGAGAGAGAGAGAGAGAGAGAGAGAGAGAGAGAGAGAGACAGTGAGTGGAGAGAGAGAGAGAGAGAGAGAGACAGAGAGACAGTGAGTGGAGAGAGACAGAGAGAGAGAGAGAGAGAGAGAGAGAGAGAGAGAGAGAGAGAGAGAGAGAGAGAGAGAGAGAGAGTGGAGAGGGAGAGCGAAACAGAGAGAGAGACAGAGAGAGAGAGAGAGAGAGAGGAGAGAGAGAAAAGAGACGGAGAGAGAGAGAGGGAGAGAGAGAGACAGAGAGAGAGAGAGTGGAGAGAGAGAGAGACAGAGAGAGAGAGAGAGAGAGAGAGAGAGAGAGAGAGAGAGAGAGAGAGAGAGATTGTGTGAGAGAGAGAGAGAGAGAGAGAGAGAGAGAGAGAGAGAGAGAGAGATTGTACTCTTCACTTCTTCTCAGCCCAAGTAAGAGAAAACACATTGATTTTGCATCTGCAGCATTGAGCATACATTTCCTTTATAAATGAATTCTGACCAGGGAATTCTCTCCACTGCATCAAAAGCATGAGAACCAGTGAGCATATACCTAAAGTATTCAATCCCACATGCCTCACAGAGACAAGCTGGGAATTAGGCATACCAAGTAGAAAGAGGGGCAGGTGGGATGGTCCAGCACAGCGTCAGCACTATGAGGTGAACTACTTCAAAACATACAGAATTACAGAGTGATAGATTTTAACATTTTAAATCTGAAAATTCTGATAATCTCTTTCCTTACTCAATTAATTACAAAAGCGTTGGATTGATTTTCGCGAGACGGCAGTTTATGGTGTCATGAAGGTTAACAATACCGGAGGAGAATGATGACCATGTTTACCATGGTCATAGTCAGGACTGTAGTACCATGGTAATGACATACAATGTAAACATTGGTCTTTTTTACCCCCTTTTTCATGGTATCCAATTGTTTTAGTAGCTACTATCCTGTCTCATCGCTACAACTCCCGTAAAGGCTCGGGAGAGACGAAGGTTGAAAGTCATGCGTCCTCCGATACACAACCCAACCAAGCCGCACTGCTTCTTAACACAGCCGCACATCCAACCAGGAAGCCAGCCGCACCAATGTGTCGGAGGAAACAACGTACACCTGGCAACCTTGGTTAGCGAGGTGTGCCCGGCCCGCCACAGGAGTCGTTGGTGCTCGATGAGACAAGGACATCCCTACCGGCCAAACCCTCCCTAACCCGGACGACGCTAGGCCAATTGTGCGTCACCCCACAGACCTCCCGGACGCGGCCGATTACGACAAAGCCTGGGCGCGAACCCAGAGTTTAATTTTTTTTTTTTTATAAGATAGTTGAGAACAAGTTCTCATTTGCAACTGCGACCTGGCCAAGATAAAGCATAGCAGTGTGAACAGACAACACAGAGTTACACATGGAGTAAACAATTAACAAGTCAATAACACAGTAGAAAAAAGGGGAGTCTATATACAATGTATGCAAAAGGCATGAGGAGGTAGGCGAATAATTACAATATTGCAGATTAACACTGGGGTGATAAAGGATCAGATGATCATGTACAGGTAGAGATATTGGTGTGCAAAAGAGAAGAAAAGTAAATAAATAAAAACTGTGGGGATGAGGTAGGTGAAAATGGATGGGCGATTTACCAATAGACTATGTACAGCTGCAGCGATCGGTTAGCTGCTCAGATAGCTGATGTTTGAAGTTGGTGAGGGAGATAAAAGTCTCCAACTTCAGCGATTTTTGCAATTCGTTCCAGTCACAGGCAGCAGAGTACTGGAACGAAAGGCGGCCGAATGAGGTATTGGCTTTAGGGATGATCAGTGCTGGAGCGTGTGCTACGGATGGGTGTCGCCATCGTGACCAGTGAACTGAGATAAGGCGGAGCTTTACCTAGCATGGCCTTGTAGATGACCTGGAGCCAGTGGGTCGGGCGACGAATATGTAGCGAGGGCCAGCCGACTAGAGCATACAAGTCACAGTGGTGGGTAGTATAAGGTGCTTTAGAGTCTCTGGTGGCCCAGCTAGCGCTGCAGTACATCGCCCTTAACCACTGCGCCACCCGGGAGGCAAACATTGGTCATTTGACTGGAATATACTATAACTTACTTCATCCTCTTCATTCCTATGTGGAACATAAGGCTTCCTTGAGAGAGGGCCACAGCTGCCAATCTTCTGCTTTTTTGGATGGCATTCCAAGACAGACCACAGTCCATAATCTCATTTTCCAAGTTTCCTCCCCAGGTTTCCTTTGACTGAAATATAGCGAAACAAAAATGTACATATAACTCGTAGCTTCAATTCTGATGTTGTTTTGTTTGATGTGTGTTTTGCTTTCTTAGAATTGTGGCATGCTTGTGGTTGGCTTAAACCCCAAAAAATAAGTTCAGACCCCTTCACTTTTCCACATTTTGTTATATTTCAGCCTTATTCAAAATTGTATTAGATTTTTTATCAATCTACACAGAATACCCCATGAACAGGTTAAAATCCGAGCTCTGGTTGGGCCACTCAAATCTGGGCTCTAGGTGGGCCAGTCCTGCATTGTCTAAGCAGTGTGCTCAGGGTCACTGCCCTTTTGGAAGGTGAACCTTCGCACCAGTTTGAGGTCCTGAGTGCTTTGGAGCAGGTTTTCATCAATGATCTCTCTGTACTTTGCTCCGTTCATCTTTCCCTCGACCCTGACTAATCTCCCAGTCCCTGCCACTGAAAGACATCCCCACAGCATGATGCTGACACTACCACACCTCACCGTAGGGATGGTATTGGCCCGGTGATGAGCAGTACCAAGTGTCTTCCGGACGGGAACCTTAGCATTCAGGCCAAAGAGTTCAATCTTGGTTTCATCAGACCAGATAATCTTGTTTCTCATGGTCTGAGAGTCTTTTAGGTGGCTTTTGGCAAACTCCAAGAGTGTTGTCATGTGCCTTTTACTGAGGAGTAGATTCCATCCGGCCACTCTAGCATAAAGCCCTGATTGGTGGAGTGCGGCAGAGATGGTTGTACTTCTGGAAGTTTCTCCCATCCCCACAGAGGAATTCTGGAGCTCTGTCAGAGTGACCATCGGGGTCTTGATCACCTCCACTCTGCCAGTATAATAGCCCAATCACAGAGGCAGTCTGCATTCAGCCGCTCCACTCTCAAAACTTTCCATCACAGGGCTCTTAGAGATAAGAGAGGAGAGCTGCTGCCTTTCTCTCTTTTGTTTCAGCCAGGAGTCACGTAGAGGCCACTGTCATTTGTTTCTCTCTCTCTGCAGTTCTGTGATTCAGTATCTTAAGCACTAATTGGCTTCATTTGAATGCTGCTATATAGCTCCACCAATAGGATGCATGTTTGTTAGCAGTTATTTCTGCACTCACCAGGTGATGGAGGCCACTGTTTTCTTGGGGACCTTCAATGCTGCAGAAATGTTTTGGTACCCTTCCCCAGATCTGTGCCTCAACACAATCCTCTATAGACGATTCCTTCGACCTCATGGCTTGTTTTTTTTCTCTGACATGCACTGTCAACTGTTGGACCGTATATAGGCAGGTGTGTGCCTTTCCAAAACATGTGCAATCAATTGAATTTTCCACAGGTGGACTCCAATCAAGTTGTAGAAATATCTCAAGGGCGATCAATGGAAACAGGATGCACCCGAGTGCAATTTCGAGTCTCATAGCAAAGAGTCTGAATACTTATGTACTGTAAATAAGGTTTGTAATTGACTTTTTTTTAATACAATTGCAACAAAACAAAAATGAAAAAAAGGGCTTTATGTAACTATGTAAATATGTCAACACTTTTGTCCTACAGTGCATGAAATTACAACAGAAATATAGAAGAAAGGGAAATAATGGATGTAAAACAACCCATGAAATGACTGGGCAAACTGAACATGATTTACAGACTGGCTTTCTGCCCCAGAGACAGTGCCTGCTCTCAAATGTAAATAGTTACATTAAGTTCAAGCTAAATATTTAATATCATTCAAACAACTGTCTGTATGCGGTCCCCTGAGACATAAGCTCACTGCAAACTCAGCCTCTGTGTGTGTGTGTTTTCATGTGGGTGTGTGTGCGTGTGTGCGTGGGTGTGTGTGCGCGTGTGCGTGGGTGTGTGTGCGCGCGTGTGCGTGGGTGTGTGTGCGCGCGTGTGCGTGGGTGTGTGTGCGCGCGTGTGCGTGGGTGTGTGTGCGCGTGTGCGTGGGTGTGTGTGTGCGCGTGTGCGTGGGTGTGCGTATATCCATGTTTGTTATATCATAGACACACAGCAAAACCTTTTAACTTCAAATAAACACACAACTCACTGCATTGCAAGAAAGGGCTATGGTAAATAGCAGACAGGTCAAGGGTGAATCTCTTTATTCCAAATGCAATATAAATACACAGAACCACACACACGAAGATGTCTTAATTTGAGACAAATCTCTCAAATGGGGGCAATCACATTATTTGTTCCATTTAGGGTTGGCATAATCAACTGAGCCTGTTTGCCCCACTTGAAGCCTACTTGAGGGATTGCTTTGCATTCAACATTTTACTTAGGCAGCGAAATAATCATTGTTTTTGGCCTGTCCATCTAGAGTGATGCCAGTATTATTGCACCATCAACTTCTCCTGATCGGCACAAATGCCAATGCCTGATCAATACCTGTATTCATCACTGGTCACATACATGGGCACACACACACACACACACACACACACACACACACACACACACACACACACACACACACACACACACACACACACACACACACACACACACACACACACACACACACACACACACACACACACACACACACACACACACACACACACACACACACAATCCCTATTACAATTCACACAGACATTAACTCTGTCAGCCTTAGCCATACTCCTTAATTAAGGACAACAGGGTCACCCTAAGGGCGCCAGTGAGTTGTTGTGCTCTGTTAGTATCGCTGTGGAAAATACCCATTTTAGATGCTAATGAAGCTGCAGTGTTCCATCTTAAGTGTGGGCGAAACAGCACTTAGCACCTGAGTCAGCAGGGACTGGGCTCATAATGGAGGGAGAAGGCATTATGCAGATGGACTACTGTTAGACTGTCAGGGTTCATCAGGCCAGGCAAAACACCTTGGTGCCAAGCACACACTGACACAGAGCGACTGTAAGCACACACACACACACACACACACACACACACACACACACACACACACACACACACACACACACACACACACACACACACACACACACACACACACACACACACACACACACACACACACACACACACACACACACACACACACACACACACACACACACACACACACACACACTTCCTCACTAAAAAATATTCATACCTGTCCCTAAGTTACAGATGTTTCCATGACTGCGTGACATTGGCATGCCGTTGGTACACCAGTGTTACTGTGACTGTAAACTGCTCTAGTGGATGTTTAGTCAGTGTCTGAACCATGGACCTTTGGCTCCCACTGTAGCATGATTGAGTCCAGGCCTCTAGCCCTGACAGGCCACACAGAAAAAACTAACACAACCATGGTGGTGCCAACCACCATGACCCCCTCACAGCTCAGCCTGAAAGGGGGAGAGAAAGGGAGGAGAATCTATGGAGAGGAAAGTTATGAAGGAAGGACGACTACGGGAGTGAAAGAGGGAAAATACTGTGAATCATGCCATGAACATGATTGTCAATAAATCTTATTTGATTCATTTTGACCACACTTCAAAGATAGAAATGAGGTCTGGAGATATGGATATTGGGGTAAACGTGTGTGTGATTTACAGCTTTACGTATATACTATATGGAAGAGATAGCACAATGGGCAGGAGATGGAAAAGAGAGTGACAGGGTAGATGATAGAGAGAAAGAGAGAAGGAGTGAGGTGGATCAGGCTCCAGTGATTTTGTCAGGTCTCTGTGAACCAGTACGCGAAGGAGAAATACAGCTACTGTTCCAGAGAGAGAGAGAGAGATGGGATGCATATAGAGAAAGAGAGAGAGATGGGATGCATATAGAGAGAGAGAGATGGGATGCATATAGAGAAAGAGAGAGAGATGGGATGCATATAGAGAAAGAGAGAGAGATGGGATGCATATAGAGAAAGAGAGAGAGATGGGATGCATATAGAGAAAGAGAGAGAGATGGGATGCATATAGAGAAAGAGAGAGAGATGGGATGCATATAGAGAAAGAGAGAGAGATGCGATGCATATAGAGAAAGAGAGAGAAAGAGAGGGGGAGACAGAGAAAGAAAGGGGAGAGAGGTGACACTAGCACGTGCACGTGCGCGGGCACATGCACACACACACAACCCTAAGTCGGACATCCTCCTCACAGGCTGTAACCATGATGAATGGTGAGGCCAGCTTATGAAGGGAAAAAGGAAGAGAAAATGGCTGCTTTTCTCTCTCTCTCCTCTTTCTTCCTCACTCTTTCTCTCTCAGTCTGACTACCAGCTACTCTCTTGGTTTTTATGTTTCTCTTATTTATTTTTTCTCCTACATCTTTTTCTTTCAATCCCTCCTTCCCTCCCCTCCTCCCTGGCTCCCATCCCTGTCCACTTGCCATCCATCAAATGATGTTTTCCCTTTCTCATTTAATCATTCAAACTCTAAACTGTGAATTAGGAACTCTCAGAGGTTGAAGTGTAATACGAATAGAATCAATACAATTGTGCAAATCTCAACGGCCCTATTGCCATGGCAACTCTCAGCAAAGGTGTTTGCCAGAAATGCAAGGGTGTACTACATGAATGTACTCGTTCTACTTTCACATCGTGTACATTACATTTACATTTAAGTCATTTAGCAGACGCTCTTATCCAGAGCGACTTACAAATTGGTGCATTCACCTTATGACATCCAGTGGGACAGTCACTTAACAATAGTGCATCTAAAACTTAGGGGGGGTGGGGTGAGAGGGATTACTTAACCTATCCTAGGTATTCCTTAAAGAGGTGGGGTTTCAGGTGTCTCCGGAAGGTGGTGATTGACTCCGCTGTCCTGGCGTCGTGAGGGAGTTTGTTCCACCATTGGGGGGCCAGGGCAGCGAACAGTTTTGACTGGGCTGAGCGGGAGCTGTACTTCCTCAGTGGTAGGGAGGCGAGCAGGCCAGAGGTGGATGAACGCAGTGCCCTTGTTTGGGTGTAGGGCCTGATCAGAGCCTGGAGGTACTGAGGTGCCATTCCCCTCACAGCTCCGTAGGCAAGCACCATGGTCTTGTAGCGGATGCGAGCTTCAACTGGAAGCCAGTGGAGAGAACGGAGGAGCGGGGTGACGTGAGAGAACTTGGGAAGGTTGAACACCAGACGGGCTGCGGCGTTCTGGATGAGTTGAAGGGGTTTAATGGCACAGGCAGGGAGCCCAGCCAACAGCGAGTTGCAGTAATCCAGACGGGAGATGACAAGTGCCTGGATTAGGACCTGCGCCGCTTCCTGTGTGAGGCAGGGTCGTACTCTGCGGATGTTGTAGAGCATGAACCTACAGGAACGGGCCACCGCCTTGATGTTAGTTGAGAACGACAGGGTGTTGTCCAGGATCACGCCAAGGTTCTTGGCGCTCTGGGAGGAGGACACAATGGAGTTGTCAACCGTGATGGCGAGATCATGGAACGGGCAGTCCTTCCCCGGGAGGAAGAGCAGCTCCGTCTTGCCGAGGTTCAGCTTGAGGTGGTGATCCGTCATCCACACTGATATGTCTGCCAGACATGCAGAGATGCGATTCGCCACCTGGTCATCAGAAGGGGGAAAGGAGAAGATTAATTGTGTGTCGTCTGCATAGCAATGATAAGAGAGACCATGTGAGGTTATGACAGAGCCAAGTGACTTGGTGTATAGCGAGAATAGGAGAGGGCCAAGAACAGAGCCCTGGGGGACACCAGTGGTGAGAGCGCGTGGTGAGGAGACAGATTCTCGCCACGCCACCTGGTAGGAGCGACCTGTCAGGTAGGACGCAATCCAAGCGTGGGCCGCGCCGGAGATGCCCAACTCGGAGAGGGTGGAGAGGAGGATCTGATGGTTCACAGTATCGAAGGCAGCCGATAGATCTAGAAGGATGAGAGCAGAGGAGAGAGAGTTAGCTTTAGCAGTGCGGAGCGCCTCCGTGATACAGAGGAGAGCAGTCTCAGTTGAATGACTAGTCTTGAAACCTGACTGATTTGGATCAAGAAGGTCATTCAGAGAGAGATAGCGGGAGAGCTGGCCAAGGACGGCACGTTCAAGAGTTTTGGAGAGAAAAGAAAGAAGGGATACTGGTCTGTAATTGTTGACATCGGAGGGATCGAGTGTAGGTTTTTTCAGAAGGGGTGCAACTCTCGCTCTCTTGAAGACGGAAGGGACGTAGCCAACGGTCAGGGATGAGTTGATGAGCGAGGTGAGGTAAGGGAGAAGGTCTCCGGAAATGGTCTGGAGAAGAGAGGAGGGGATAGGGTCAAGCGGGCAGGTTGTTGGGCGGCCGGCCGTCACAAGACGCGAGATTTCATCTGGAGAGAGAGGGGAGAAAGAGGTCAGAGCACAGGGTAGGGCAGTGTGAGCAGAACCAGCGGTGTCGTTTGACTTAGCAAACGAGGATCGGATGTCGTCGACCTTCTTTTCAAAATGGTTGACGAAGTCATCTGCAGAGAGGGAGGAGGGGGAGGGGGCGGAGGATTCAGGAGGGAGGAGAAGGTGGCAAAGAGCTTCCTAGGGTTAGAGGCAGATGCTTGGAATTTAGCGTGGTAGAAAGTGGCTTTAGCAGCAGAGGCAGAGGAGGAAAATGTAGAGAGGAGGGAGTGAAAGGATGCCAGGTCCGCAGGGAGGCGAGTTTTCCTCCATTTCCGCTCGGCTGCCCGGAGCCCTGTTCTGTGAGCTCGCAATGAGTCATCGAGCCACGGAGCGGGAGGGGAGGACCGAGCCGGCCTGGAGGATAGGGGACATAGAGAGTCAAGGGATGCAGAGAGGGAGGAGAGGAGGGTTGAGGAGGCAGAATCAGGAGATAGGTGGGAGAAGGTTTGAGCGGAGGGAAGAGATGATAGGATGGAAGAGGAGAGAGTAGCGGGGGAGAGAGAGCGAAGGTTGGGACGGCGCGATACCATCCGAGTAGGGGCAGTGTGGGAGGTGTTGGATGAGAGCGAGAGGGAAAAGGATACAAGGCAGTGGTCGGAGACTTGGAGGGGAGTTGCAATGAGGTTAGTGGAAGAACAGCATCTAGTAAAGATGAGGTCGAGCGTATTGCCTGCCTTGTGAGTAGGGGGAAGGTGAGAGGGTGAGGTCAAAAGAGGAGAGGAGTGGAAAGAAGGAGGCAGAGAGGAAAGAGTCAAAGGTAGACGTGGGGAGGTTAAAGTCGCCCAGAACTGTGAGAGGTGAGCCGTCCTCAGGAAAGGAGCTTATCAAGGCATCAAGCTCATTGATGAACTCTCCGAGGGAACCTGGAGGGCGATAAATGATAAGGATGTTAAGCTTGAAAGGGCTAGTAACTGTGACAGCATGGAATTCAAAGGAGGCGATAGACAGATGGGTAAGGGGAGAAAGAGAGAATGACCACTTGGGAGAGATGAGGATCCCGGTGCCACCACCCCGCTGACCAGACGCTCTCGGGGTGTGCGAGAACACGTGGGCGGACGAAGAGAGAGCAGTAGGAGTAGCAGTGTTGTCTGTGGTGATCCATGTTTCCGTCAGTGCCAAGAAGTCGAGGGACTGGAGGGAGGCATAGGCTGAGATGAACTCTGCCTTGTTGACCGCAGATTGGCAGTTCCAGAGGCTACCGGAGACCTGGAACTCCACGTGGGTCGTGCGCGCTGGGACCACCAGAGTAGGGTGGCCGCGGCCACGCGGTGAGGAGCGTTTGTATGGTCTGTGCAGAGAGGAGAGAACGGGGATAAACAGACACATAGTTGACAGTAGCTAGCTACGATCAAACAAATCAAACCGTTGTACTGTAATGAAATGAAGTGAAAATGTGATACAACCTGTGAATGCGACCGGGTAGTTGAGTTCTATACAGAAGACGTTGGCTAGCGTTGGCTAGCTGTTGGCTAGCTAGCAGAGTCGCCTACGTTAAGGACGACAAATAGCTGGCTAGCTAACCTCGGTAAATTAAGATAATCACTCTAAGACTACACACTCTAAACCTAAACAACACAATTATCTTGGATACGATGATACGAAGACAGCAAAGACAGCTATGTAGCTAGCTAACACTAAACTAATCAAGTCGTTCAGTTGAGTGTAATAGTTTTCCCAGTGCAGCTAATCAGTGGACGTTAGCTAGCTGGCTAGTGAAGACTACGTTAGGACGGCGAAATACGATAATTACGCAATTATCTTTGATACAAAGACGGCTATGTAGCTAGCTGAGAAGAAATTGCTAGGATAAGACAAATCAAACCGTTGTGATATAATGAAATATAATGAAAAAGTTATACTACCCGGAATCGTGTATATTCATTATTATAAGAAATACATGAGAAATTCACACATTGATGAACAAGACAGGGAGTAACTTCTTGTTGGTAATAGGGTTGTGATGGTCATGGAACTTTGGATGATGGTTATTGGTCAGCCAAATGGCCGCAGTAACTGCAATGACCATTGAATAATACAAATATACAATCATTTAAGACGCATGTTCTCCTCCACTCCTGGCCGTTTACATATGCTGCCCGTTAAATAGAATGAATAGGACAGGCGTTCCCATTCAAGTCAATGGCATAGTGGGTGGACTTGTTGGCATAATGGGTGGCCTTGTTGGCATAATTGGTGCATTGGCGGCCATTGCGAGTGTACCCATAGGAGCAAAGCTAGGTTGAAAATGATAGGTATATTTTCGACCTAGTAGCAGAGCAGAACGTAACAGCAGCAAGTGTACCCATCAATGTGTGCTGTGATTTGGTGATTCAACTCAACTGCCATTACAAAAATTGCATTCCATTGCATGAGCCTCATTAGTAAGTATAATTTGAATGAAAATCCTACATTACCATGGAAAGTATTTCATCCCAATACCAGACAGCCATTGTGAGTGTACCCATGAGCTTACCAGTCAAATTGCCAGGGTTAAAGTTTACAAGCCCATTTGATGGATTATATTTCTACAGGTGCTGCAGCTGCAGGGAGGGGACCATTGGTTGCTAGGCAACCAAATATTTGTTTGCTAAAACACGTGGCTTGTTTCAGCAAAGTTATTTAATTTTCATGACGTTCTTCACCGATAACTGTCACTTACATGGTTATACAGTAATTGTGCCATCCCTTATTGATAATGACAATTTAAGATGAATTGTGAATTGCATTGTTACACTTAGAAAAAAAGGTACTATCTAGAACCTAAAATGGTACTTTGGTTGTCCCCATAGGAGAACCTTTGAATAACCCTTTTTGGTTCCAGGTAAGAGAGAGAGAGAGAGAGAGAGAGAGAGAGAGAGAGAGAGAGAGAGAGAGAGAGAGAGAGAGAGAGAGAGAGAGAGACCGGGGAGAGAGAGAGCGGGGGGAGAGAGAGAGAGAGACCGGGGAGAGAGACCGAGAGAGAGAGAGAGAGAGGGGGAGAGAGAGGGGGGAGAAAGAGAGAGAGAGGGGGGGGGGGGGGGGGAGAGAGGAGGGGGAGAGAGGGGGGGAGAGAGAGGGGGGGGGGGGGTGGGGGGAGAGAGAGGAGGGGGGGAGAGAGGGGGAGAGAGAGAGGGGGGAGAAACCTTTGGTCTATAAAGTCATGAAAGAGCAAGACATCACAAAACAGTTCTGCGATCTGGGACTTGAAAAATACTCATTATCGCAATATACTGTACATTATGCGTCTGGGCCTAAAACACATAAAAACAACACTAGACACGATGGAACACAAAGCTTCTACTATCTCATCCTGTCATATAAAAGGTCTGAGGTAATCTGCCTTTGGCCTAAAGAGAAGGAACACAGACTTCATCAAAGAAATTGGTTATACAGACATTGTCATCCTACAAGAAACATGATTTAAAGGAGACAGACCCACTGGTTGCCCTCTAGATTGCAGAGAGCTGGTATTCCCATCCACCAAGCTGTCAGGTGTAAAAGAGGGAAGAGACTCAGGGGGTATAATACTTTGGTATATAAGAGACCTAACCCGCTCTATTAAATGAGTCAAGATGGGAACATTTTACATCTAGATAGAAATGTATAATGGTAGCACACAATGTCCCTATGTGTGCTACCTATATCCCCCCAATAGAATCCCCATGCTTTAACAATGACAGCTTCTCCGTCCTAGAGGGGGAGAGCAACACTTTCCAGGCTCAGGGACATGTACTAGTCTGTGGCGACCTAAATCAATCAATCATTCAATCAAATGTATTTATAAAGCCCTTTTCACATCAGCCGATGTCACAAAGTGCTATACAGAGATCCAGCCTAAAACCCCAAACAGCAAGCAATGCAGATGTAGAAGCACGGTGGCTAGGAAAAAGTCCCTAGAAAGGCAGGAACCTCGCAAGAAACAAAGACAGGAACAAGGCTCTGAGGGGTGGCCAGTCCTGTTCTGGCTGTGAAGATTATAAAAGTACATGGCCAAGATGTTCAAATGTTCATAGATGACCAGCATGGGTCAAATAATAAGAATCACCATGGTTGTAGAGGGTGCAACAGGTCAGCACCTCAGTAGTAAATGTCAGTTGGCTTTTCATAGCCAATCATTCAGAGTTAGACAGCAGGTGCGGTAGAGAGAGAGAGACGAAAACAGCAGGTCCGAGACAAGGTAGCACGTCTGGTGAACAGGTCAGAGTTCCATAGCAGCAAGCAGAACAGTTGAAACTGGAGCAGCAGCATGACCAGGTGGACTGGGGACAGCAAGGAGTCATCAGGCCAGATAGTACTGAAGCATGGTCCTAGGGCTCAGGTCCTCCGAGAGAAGAGAGAAGAGACAAAGAGAGAGAAAGAGAGAGAAAGAGAGAGAGAGATGCTAAAACTGGACAAGAACCCGACACCCTCAGCACACAGGGGAACAAACACCTACCTGAAGGTGACAGCATTCCCTCCCCCATATGCCACCCTAAACACAACTACAACAACATAACAAACAAAAACGTGTCACAATTCCTGCATCTCTGTCAGACGCTGGGTATGTACATAGTCAATGGTAGGCTTCGAGGGGACTCCTATGGTAGGTGCACCTATAGCTCATCTCTCGGCAGTAGTACTCTAGACTATCACTGACCTCAATCCAGAGTCTCTTAGAGCGTTCATAGTCAGTCCACAGACACCCATATCAGATCACAACAAAATGAGAGAGCTATGCTTAATTACAAGGCATCAAAGCCAAAGGAACTGAATAGATCTGCTATAGATCTACCAAAAAAACAATTGGGCAACAACAAATTCAATCCCTTCTAGACAATTTCCTGGCATCACTGTAATAGTGAAAGTATAAACTTGGTAGTAGAAAACCTAAACAGTATATTTAACCTCTCAGCTTCCCTATCAAATTTAAAGCCGACAACCTAAGACAATTAACAACAATAACAGATGGCTTGATGAAGAATGCAAAAACCTAAGAAAGAAATTGAGAAACCTATCCAACCAAAAACATAGAGACCCTGAGCCTAGACCTGAATTATGGTGAATCACTAAAACAATACATAAACACACTGCGGAAAAAGAAGGAACAGCACGGCACAAATCAAATAATTGAAAAATCCATAGACTCTAACCATTTCTGGGAAAATTAGAAAACTCGAAAGAAAGAACAACACAAAGAATTATCTATCCAAAATGGAGATTTAAGGATAAACCACTTCTCCAATCCTTTTGGTTCCATAACAAAGAACAAACAGAAAAAAAACATATACATGGTCAAATACACATTTTTCAATAAACTATTAAAGACTATGAGAACCCACTGAATTCTCCAACTACATTTAATGAACTTGTCATGCCCTGACCTTCAAGATCATATTTAGGCAGCCTTTTCCTGCCTGTTTGTTGTGGGATCTTGTCTATGTTTGTGTTAGTTGCCTTGAGCACTGCATAGCTTCATGTTCGGTTTGCTCTTTATTGTTTTCTGTGCGTTTCACTCGAATAAAGATGATGAAACCATTCCTGCACCTTGGTCCGATTCATACAACAACATTTGTGACAGACCTACAGGACAAAATAGAAACCTTCCAACCCAAAAAGGCCTGTGGGTTGATGGTATTCTAAATTAAATTAAATACACAGACCACAAATTCAAATTGACTATACTAACACTCTTTAACATCATCCTCAACTCTGGCATCTTCACCAATATTTGGAACCAAGGACTGATCATCCCTATCAACAAAAGTGGAGACAAATTTGACCCCAATAACTTCTGAGGGATATGCGTCAACAGCAACCTGGGGAAAATCCTCTGCATTATCATTAACAGCAGACTCATACATGTCCTCAGCAAAAAACAATGTACTCAGCAAATGTCAAATGGTCTTTTTACCAAATTACCGTACGACAGACCACGTATTCACTCAGCACACCCTAATTGACAAACAAATACTTACAGAACCCATAGCCCTTTATGGTTGTGAGGTCTGGGGTCCACTCAACAACCAAGAATTCACAAAATGGGACAAACACGAAATTGAGACTGCTTGCAAAATTTTACAAAGTAAAATTCAAAATAATGCATACAGAGCAGAATTAGGTCGATACCCGCTAATTATCAAAATCCAGAAAAGAGACGTTAAATTCTACAACCACCTAAAAGGAAGCGATTCCCAAACCTTCCATAACAAAGCCATCACCTACAGAGAAATTAACTTGGAGAAGAGCCCATCAAGGAAGATGGTTCTGGAGCTCTGTTCACAAACACAAACAGACTCAACAGAGCCCCAGGAAAGGAATTAAATTAGACCCAACCAAATCATGAGTAAATAAAAAACATAATTACTTGACACATTTAAAATAATTTACAAAAAAACTGAGTAAACTATAATGCTATTTGGCCCTAAACAGAGAGTATACAGTGGCAGAATACTTGGCCACTGTGACTGGCCCAAAATTAAGGAAATATTTTACTATGTACAAACTGATAAAGAGCGTTAGGGTTAGGGTGATAAAGAGCGCTGAAGGCAGACCTGACTCTCAAGAGAAGGCAGGCTATGTGCACACTGCCTACAAAATGAGATGGAAACTGAGCTGTATCTCCTAACCTTCTGCCAAATGTATGACCATATTAGAGACACATATTATCCTCAGATTACACAGACCCACAAAGAATTTAAAAACACAATTCTGATAAACTTCCATATCTGTTGGGTAAAATACCACAGTGTTCAATCACAGCAGCAAGATTTGTGACCTGTTGCGACAAGAAAAGGGCAACCTGTGAAGAACAAACACCATTGTAAATACAATCTATATATATGTTGATTTATTTTCAGTTTTGTACTTTAAAACTATTTGCACATCATTACAACACTGTATATAGACATAATATGACATTTGAAATGTATTTATTAATTTATGAATGTAATGTTTACTGTTCATTTTTTATTGTTTATTTCACTTTTGTTTATTATCTATTTCACTTGCTTTTGCAATGTAAACATATGTCTCCCATGCCAATTAAGCCCCTAAAATTGAAATTGAATTGACAGAGTGAAATAGAGAGATTGTGTAACGAGACAGAGAGGATGGGAAAGAGAGGAGAGAGAGAGAAGAGCAGAACCGGGGTGTAAATCGAGGCTAGAGGCTGTTGGTCAGCAGCATAGAAGCAGCATGATTCCTGGATGCAACTTCATTAGAGAGTTTCCAAGCACCCTTACTATCATCCAAGGTCAGCTTATTGCAGTATTCATTTTGTCAACAAATATAATGACAGAAATATTCATCATACATCTAATTTTCAGTGGCAAATGTCATTTAAGTTGACTAAAAAGAGACAAGACGAGAAATTATCTCTGTGACTAAAACCTGTAAAGTAAGTGGACTGGACATGAGCTTTCGGATAGATTGAGAGCTTTTCAGTGATAACACATTTAATATTAGCAGTATGTGCAGCGCAGTTCTGTTCAGCAGTGGGAAGGACACTCCTCACCCGGTATACACAGCCTAGCCTGTATCATCTGGTGAGCTGCGGGGGAGCAAGCAATGAGTGTGGGCAGAAAAACAGACAGACTGCCTCTGATTAGGAACATCATGCAGGCGACTCTCTTGGTTCCGCGTAGCTAACCAGTCACCACCAGCCTTCTAGTTAGCTACCCCTTGCCTGGTTAAGAAACACAAGCTGCTTTACGAGGAAATGAAAAACAATAGCAGCATTGAGGTGAATAATAATACATCAGTCTAGCAATGTTTTTCTTTCCCTTGAGTATTGAAACATTTTTTAATTTGTAGTCTCTCTCAACCCTCGCACTTTCCCCACTGCATTTCGAAGCCATTTCATATTTTCTTCAGAGAAAAAAGCTTGATTCTAGCACTTACAGTTCAAAAGATATGACCAATAATTCCAGCGCCAGGTTTTTTCTCTCTATCGTTCAATGGCAGGCCGCATTTGACTTCCATAGAGCATATTTTAAAACTAGGCTACTTGTGGAGAGAGAAAGAGAGAGAGAGACTACCCCCGCTAACCATATGTTTAGACTACCCCGTGTCCAGTCATGTTACCTCATTAGATAGCTATAGCTAACAACCTGGGGCGTATTCTGCAGGATAAAACGTTTTGGAATGTTATGATAGACATATGCTATGTGGAATGAACATGCCTCTCTATCATGTTTAATCAGGAATAATGTTGGCATAATTCATGGAATTTCTATCTGCAATGTTTAAGAACAGGTTGCAACTGAACGTGGTCCTAGTAATATTACCAAGTAGCCTATTATGCAAAAAATGTGGTGCCACAGAAAGGAAGGAATAGCAAATAACTTATTGTCTAAATTCCTCCTGCCATTACCTGACTGGGTAAATTACTTTATTTTGAGATTATGAGGACCCGAGGACCCAATCTCTCTCTCTCTCTCTCTCTCTCTCTCTCTCTCTCTCTCTCTCTCTCTCTCTCTCTCTCTCTCTCTCTCTCTCTCTCTCTCTCTCTCTCTCTCTCTCTCTCTCTCTCTCTCTCTCTCTCTCTCTCTCTCTCTCTCTCTCTCTCTCTCTCTCTCTCTCTCTCTCTCTCTCTCTCTCTCTCTCTCTCTGCTGAATTAGGAATTTACATAGCCAGATAATTGTTCTATATTCTGTATGTTTGTCATATCTCTGCTGCTGGGAAGAGAGGGTATTGGTAGGATGTTGGTAGGACAAGGCAAGTTATGTTTTCTGTAGATTCATTAGGCAATGCAAATGTGATGTGACTGTTATTTTCGATATTTCATTTAAAAAAAAATATATATATATATACAGTTGAATTCAGACGTTTACATACACTTTGGAGGTTGGAGTCTTTAAAACTTGTTTTGCAACAACTCCACAAATGTCTTGTTAACAAACTATAGTTTTGGCAAGTCGGTTAGGACATCTACTTTGTGCATGACACAAGTCATTTTTCCAACGATTGTTTACAGACAGATTATTCCACTTATAATTCACTGTATCACAACTCCAGTGGGTCAGAAGTTTAAATACACTAAGTTGACTGTGCCTTTAAACAGCTTGAACAATTCCAGAAAATGATGTCATGGCTTTAGAAGCTTATAAGTGAAATAATCTGTCTGTAAACAACTGTTGGAAAAATGACTTGTGTCATGCACAAAGTAGATGTCCTAACCGACTTGCCAAAACTACAGTTTGTTAACAATACATTTGTGGAGTGGTTCTAAAACGAGTTTTAATGACCCCAACCTAAGTGTATGTGAACTTCCCACTTCAACTGTATATATTTGCAAGCATTTAAAAAAAATGTTTGTTTTTTTGTCATACGGGGTATTTTGCGTAGATTGATGAGGAAAAAATGTGTTCAACCCATTTTAGAATAAGGCTGTAATGTAACAAAATGTGGAAAAAGTGAAGGGGTCTGAATACTTTCCGAATGCACTGTAGGACTGTACACTCAACGAAGTGTTCTGAGTCCTGAGGTCTGTGCTGCATTTGTGGGAGTCTGTCTGGTAAACACACACACACACACACACACACACACACACACACACACACACACACACACACACACACACACACACACACACACACACACACACACACACACACACACACACACACACACACACACACACACACACAAATTGTAGACACATGCACACACACACATCTCAGAGACTGAAGTGCTGTGTCAGCAGCACATATTCTGACCCTGGTGACGCGAGAGAGGAGTTCTACTGCTGATCTGGACATTATACAACAGATCAAAATATTTTATTCCTTCTAAGATTTCTGCTTTCTGACAGATTCTGATACAGTGGAGGACGGAGCCAGAATCTGGTCCCATTCTCAAGATCTCACCTCGGAATTTATTGCAATCTACTGTTTTTTAATTTTATTCCTGTTTGTCTCTAGAAGTGTGATCTATAGCAAGGCTTATAATATTCAGTGTAAATTGCTTTTCTCATTCAGAATAGGGTGTCAATATTTCTGTTCTACTAGCTTACCCACCATGTAACCAAGAAGAGCACAGAACAGTATCCAACATAAGATGTTACGTTGATCACTCTTTTGTTGATTGGATTTGTTGTCCACAGTACGAAATGCAAACTTGTCGTGTATTCAAGGTTTACAAAGCCTTCTAAAGTTTGTCCACTTTAAAATGTTAGACTTGATTTGTCCTAATGTAAAATGTACCAACCACGACAAAATAAATAATACTTCACGTAGTAATTCACATTTCCTACCGCTACAGGACTATTTTCCTGATGTAGCAAACTGGCTCAAATTAAGATCCTACATCTGTAAGAAGATGCACGTACAATTTCTTAAAAACAAATTCACACCCCAAAGCACTTAGTTGGCTACCTAATGTGTGCAAAATCAACTCAGATGTATGCAGTGCTGTTCAAAAGATGTGCAGAATAGAACGCTTTGTAGTCACATGAGTAAATGTAAAAGTATTCTATTGCTAGGGTTAGGGGTTAGAACTAGGGGTATGACTTAGGGTTTAGGACTAGGGTTAGGGAGTAATACTAGGGTTAGGGGTTAAGACTGCTGGTAGGGATTAGGACTAGAGGTTTTTACTTAAAAAAAATGTAACCTTTATTTAACTAGGCAAGTCAGTTAAGAACAAATTCTTATTTACAATGACGGCCTAGACAGGCAAAAACCGGACAGCGCTGGGCCAATTGTGCGCCGCCCTATGGGACCCCCAATCACGGCCGGTTGTGATACAGCATGGATAGGGGTTAGGGCTAAGTACCATGGGTAGGCCGTAGTGGTTATGACTTGGGAAAAGGGTTAGGGATGAGGACTAGAGGTAGGATTTAAGGGTTATGACTAGGGGTTAGGCCTTAGGATTAGGGGTAGGGGTAGACGATGAGGGTTTAGTACTAGGGGTAGGAGATAGGGGTTAGGACTAGGGGTTAGGCCTTAGGACGAGGGGTAGAATATTAGGGTTTAGTACTAGGGGTAGGAGTTAGGGGTTAGGACTAGGGGTAGGGGTCATGTCAGTAGTAGGGGTAGGAGTTAGGGGTTGGGACTAGAATTAGGAGTTAGGGGTTAGGACTAGGAGTTCAGGGATATAACTAGGGGTATGATTTAGGGGTTAGGACTAGGGGTTCAGGGTTGGAAATAGGGGTACGATTTAGGTTACGACTAGGGTTAGGGTGTAGTACTAGGGCTAGTGGTTAGAACTGGGGGTATGATTTAGGGGTTAGGACTAGGGTTAGGGCGTAGAACTAGGGTTAGGGGTTAGAACTAAGGGTATGATTTAGGGGTTAGTACTAGGGGTGTATGATTTAGGGGTTAGTACTAGGGGTGTATGATTTAGGGGTTAGGACTAGGGTTAGAGCGTAATACTAGGGTTAGGGGTTAGAACTAGGGGTATGATTTAGGGGTTAGGACTAGGGTTAGGGCGTAGTACTAGGGTTTAGGGGTTAGACCTGGGGGTATGATTTAGGGGTTAGGGCTAGGGTTAGGGCATAGTACTAGGGTTAGGGGTTAGAACTAGGGGTTTGATTTAGGGGTTAGGACTAGGGTTAGGGTGTAGTACTAGGGTTAGGGATTAGAAGTGGGGGTAGGATTTAAGGGTTATAACTAGGGGTATGATTTAGGGGTTAGGACTAGGGTTAGGGCGTAATTTTAGGGTTAGGGGTTAGAACCTTGGGGTATGATTTAGGGGTTAGGACTAGGGTTAGGACGTAGTACTAGCGTTAGGGGTTAGAACTAGGGGTATGATTTAGGGTTTAGGACTAGGGTTAGGGCATAGTACTAGGTTTAGGGGTTAGAACTGGGGGTATGATTTAGGGATTAGGACTAGGGTTAGCGCATAGTACTACGGTTAGGGGTTAGAACTGGGGGTATGATTTAGGGATTAGGACTAGGGTTAGGGCGTAGTACTAGGGTTAGGACATAGTACTAGGGTTAGGGGTTAGAACTGGAGGTATGATTTAGGGTTTAGGATTAGGGTTAGGGCGTAATACTAGGGTTATGGGTTAGAACTTGGGGTATGATTTAGGGTTTATGACTAGGGTTGAGGTGTCGTACTAGGGTTAGGGGTTAGAACTGGGGGTATTATTTAGGGTTTAGGACTAGGGTTAGGGCTTAATAAAAGGGTTAGGGGTTAGAACTATGGGTATGATTTTGGGTTTAGGACTAGGGTTAGGGAGTAATACTAAGGTTAGGGGTTAGAACTAGGGGTATGATTTAGGGGTTAGGACTAGGGGTATGATTTAGGTGTTAGGACTAGGGTTAGGGCGTAATACTAGGGTTATGGGTTAGAACTAGGGGTATGATTTAGGGGTTAGCACTAGGGTTAGGGCATAGTACTAGGGTTAGGGGTTAGAACTAGGGGTTAGGGTTAGAACTAGGGGTATGATTTAGGGTTTAGGACTATGGTTACGGTGTCATACTAGGGTTAGGTGTTAGAACTGGGGGTATGATTTATGGATTAGGACTAGGGTTAGGGCGTAGTACTGGGGTTTAGGGGTTAGACCTGGGGGTATGATTTAGGGGTTAGGGCTAGGGTTAGGGTGTAGTACTAGGATTAGGGCATAGTACTAGGGTTAGGGGTCAGAACTAGGGGTATGATTTAGGGTTTAGGACTAGGGCTAGGGAGTAATACTAGGGTTAGGGGTTAGAACTAGGGGTATGATTTAGGGGTTTGGACTAGGGTATGATTTAGGGGTTAGGACTCGGGTTAGGGAGTAATACTAGGGTTAGGGGTTAGAACTAGGGGTATGATTTAGGGGTTAGGACTAGGGTTAGGGCGTAGTACTAGGGTTAGGGGTTAGAACTGGGGGTATGATATAAGGGTTAGGACTAGGGTTAGGGCGTAGTACTAGGGTTAGGGGTTAGAACTAGGGGTTTGATTTAGGGGTTAGGACTAGGGTTAGGGCGTAGTACTAGGGTTAGGACATAGTACTAGGGTTAGGGGTTAGAACTAGGGGTATGATTTAGGGTTTAGGTCTAGGGTTAGGGTGTAGTACTAGGGTTAGGGGTTAGAACTGGGGGTATGATTTAGGGTTTAGGTCTAGGGTTAGGCTGTAGTACTAGGGTTAGGGGTTAGAACTGGGGGTATGATTTAGGGGTTAGGACTAGGGGTATGATTTAGGGGTTAGGACTAGGGGTATGATTTAGGGGTTAGGACTAGGGTTAGGGAGTAGTACTAGGGTTAGGAGTTAGAACTGGGGGTATGATTTAGGGTTTAGGACTAGGGGTATGATTTAGGGGTTAGGACTAGGGTTAGGGTGTCGTACTAGGGTTAGGGGTAAGAACTGGGGGTAAGATTTAGGGGTTAGTACTAGGGGTATGATTTAGGGGTTAGGACTAGGGTTAGGGCGTAATACTAGGGTTAGGGGTTAGAACTAGGGGTATGATTTAGGGGTTAGGACTAGGGTTAGGGTGTAGTACTAGGATTAGGGCATAGTACTAGGGTTAGGGGTCAGAACTAGGGGTATGATTTAGGGTTTAGGACTAGGGTTGGGTGTAGTACTAGGGTTTAGGGGTCAGAACTAGGGGTATGATTTACGGTTTAGGACTAGGGTTAGGGAGTAATTCTAGGGTTAGGGGTTAGAACTAGGGGTATGATTTAGGGGTTTGGACTAGGGGTATGATTTAGGGGTTAGGACTCGGGTTAGGGCGTAATACTAGGGTTAGGGGTTAGAACTAGGGGTATGATTTAGGGGTTAGGACTAGGGTTAGGGCGTAGTACTAGGGTTAGGGGTTAGAACTGGGGGTATGATTTAGGGGTTAGGGCTAGGATTAGGGCGTAATACTAGGGTTAGGGGTTAGAACTAGGGGTATCATTTAGGGGTTAGGACTAGGGTTAGGGCGTAGTACTAAGGTTAGGGGTTAGAACTGGGGGTATGATTTAGGGATAAGGACTAGGGTTAGGGTGTAGTACTAGGGTTAGGGCATAGTACTAGGGTTAGGGGTTAGAACTAGGGGTATGATTTAGGGTTTAGGTCTAGGGTTAGGCTGTAGTACTAGGGTTAGGGGTTAGAACTGGGGGTATGATTTAGGGTTTAGGACTAGGGTTAGGGCGTAGTACTAGGGTTAGGGGTTAGGACTGGGGGTATGATTTAGGGGTTAGGACTAGGGTTAGGGCTTAATAAAAGGGTTAGGGGTTAGAACTAAGGGTATGATTTTGGGTTTAGGACTAGGGTTAGGGAGTAATACTAAGGTTAGGGGTTGGAACTAGGGGTATGATTTAGGGGTTAGGACTAGGGGTATGATTTAGGGGTTAGGACTAGGGTTAGGGCGTAATACAAGGGTTAGGGGTCAGAACTAGGGGTATGATTTAAGGTTTAGGACTAGGGTTAGGGAGTAATTCTAGGGTTAGGGGTTAGAACTAGGGGTATGATTTAGGGGTTAGGACTCGGGTTAGGGCGTAATACTAGGGTTAGGGGTTAGAACTAGGGGTATCATTTAGGGGTTAGGACTAGGGTTAGGGCGTAGTACTAAGGTTAGGGGTTAGAACTGGGGGTATGATTTAGGGATAAGGACTAGGGTTAGGGTGTAGTACTAGGGTTAGGGCATAGTACTAGGGTTAGGGGTTAGAACTAGGGGTATGATTTAGGGTTTAGGTCTAGGGTTAGGCTGTAGTACTAGGGTTAGGGGTTAGAACTGGGGGTATGATTTAGGGTTTAGGACTAGGGTTAGGGCGTAGTACTAGGGTTAGGGGTTAGGACTGGGGGTATGATTTAGGGGTTAGGACTAGGTTTAGGGCTTAATAAAAGGGTTAGGGGTTAGAACTAAGGGTATGATTTTGGGTTTAGGACTAGGGTTAGGGAGTAATACTAAGGTTAGGGGTTGGAACTAGGGGTATGATTTAGGGGTTAGGACTAGGGGTATGATTTAGGGGTTAGGACTAGGGTTAGGGCGTAATACTAGGGTTAGGGGTTAGAACTGGGGGTATGATTTAGGGATAAGGACTAGGGTTAGGGTGTAGCACTAGGATTAGGGCATAGTACTAGGGTTAGGGGTCAGAACTAGGGGTATGATTTTGGGTTTAGGACTAGGGTTAGGGAGTAATACTAGGGTTAGGGGTTAGAACTAGGGGTATGATTTAGGGGTTAGGACTAGGGGTATGATTTAGGGGTTAGGACTATGGTTAGGGCGTAGTACTAGTGTTAGGGGTTAGAACTGGGGGTATGATTTAGGGGTTAGGACTATGGTTAGGGCGTAGTACTAGGGTTAGAACTAGGGGTATGATTTAGAGGTTAGGACTAGGGTTAGGGTGTAGTACTAGGGTTAGGGGTTAGAACTAGGGGTATGATTTAGGGTTTAGGACTATGGTTACGGTGTCGTACTAGGGTTAGGGGTTAGAACTGGGGGTATGATTTAGGGCTTAGGACTAGGGTTAGGGCTTAATAAAAGGGTTAGGGGTTAGAACTAGGGGTATGATTTAGGGGTTAGAACTAGGGTTAGGGCATAGTACTAGGGTTTGGGGTTAGAACTGGGGGTATGATACAAGGGTTAGGACTAGGGTTAGGGTGTAGTACTAGGGTTAGGGGTTAGAACTAGGGGTTTGATTTAGGGGTTATGACTAGGGTTAGCGTGTAGTACTAGGGTTAGGGGTTAGAACTAGGGGTATGATTTAGGGGTTAGGACTAGGAGTATGATTTAGGGGTTAGGATTAGGGTTAGGGCGTAGTACTAGGGTTAGGGGTTAGAACTAGGGGTATGATTTAGGGGTTAGGACTAGGGGTATGATTTAGGGGTTAGGACTAGGGTTACGGCGTAGTACTAGGGTTAGGGGTTAGAACTGGGGGTATGATTTAGGGGTTAGGACTATGGTTAGGGCATAGTACTAGGGTTAGGGGTTAGAACTGGGGGTATGATTTAGGGGTTAGGAATAGGGTTAGGGGATAGAACTAGTGGTAAGATTTAGGTGTTTGGACTAGGTTTAGAGCGTAGTACTAGCGTTAGGTGTTTGGACTAGGGTTAGAGCGTAGTACTTGGGTTAGGGGTTAGAACTAGGGGTATGATTTAGGGGTTAGGACTAGGGATTGGGATAGTACTAGGGTTAGGAGTTAGGACTATGGTTAGAGCGTAGTACTAGGGTTAGGAGTTATGGGTTAGGACTAATGTTATGGTTGTGTAGACCTTTTTGTTTTATTTTTTATTTCACCTTTATTTAACCAGGTAGGCCAGTTGAGAACAAGATCTTATTTACATCTGAGACTTGGCCAATATAAAGCAAAGCAGTGTGACAAAAACAACAACACCGAGTTACACATAAACAAACGTACAATCTATAACACAATAGAAAAATCTATGTACATTGTGTGCAAATGTAAAAGAGTAAGGCAAAAAATAGGCCATAGAGGCAAAATAATTACAATTTAGCATTAACGCTGGAGTGATAGATGTGCATATGATGATGTGCAAGTAGAGATACTGAGGTGCAAAAGAGCAAGAGGATAAATAACAATATGGGGATGAGGGAGTTGGGTGTGCTATTTACAGATTGGCTGTGTACAGGTACAGTCATTGGTAAGCTGCTCTGACAGCTGATGTTAAGGTTAGAGGGGGAGACATAAGACTCCAGCTTCAGTGATTTTTGCAGTTCATTCCAGTCATTGGCAGCAGAGAAGGAAAGGCCAAAGTAAGTGTTGGCTTTGTGGATGACCAGTAAAATACACCTTCTGGAGCGCGTGCTACAGGTGGGTGTTGCTATGGTTACCAGTGAGCTGAGATAAGGCAGGGCTTTACCTAGCAAAGACTTATAGATGCCCTGGAGCCAGTCGGTTTGGCGACAAATATGTAGTGAGGGCCTGCTAACGAGAGCATACAGGTCGCAATGGTGGGTAATATACCGTATGTGGCTTTGGTGACAAAACGTAATGCACTGTGATAGACTACATCCTGTTTGCTGAGTAGAGTGTTGGAGGCTATTTTGTAAATGACATCGCCAAAGTCAAGGATCGGTAGAATAGTCAGTTTTACAAGTGTATGTTTGGCAGCATGAGTGAAAGATGCTTTGTTGCAAAATAGGAAGCAGATTCTAGATTACATTTTGGATTGGAGATGCTTAGTGTGAGTCTGGAAGGAGAGTTTACAGTCTAACCAGACACCTTGGTATTCTAATTCAGAACCGTCCAGAGTTGTCAGGCGTGCGGGTACAGGCAGAAATCGGTTGAAGAGCATGCATTTAGTTTTACGAGCATTTAAAAGCAGTTGGAGGCCACAGAAGGAGTGTTGTATTGCATTGAATCTCATTTGGAGGTTTGTTAACAGTGTCCAAAGAAGGGCCAGATGTATACAGAATGGTGTCATCTGCGTAGATGTGGATCAGGGAATAACCAGCAGCAAGAGCGACATCAATGAAATATGCAGAGAAAAGAGTCGTCCCGAGAATTGAACCCTGTGGCACCCCCATAGAGACTGCCAGAGGTCCAGACAACAGGCCCTCCGACTTGACACACTGAACACTATCTGAGAAGTAGTTGGTGAACCAAGCGAGGCAGTCATTTGAGAAGCCAAGGCTATTGAGTCTGCTGATAGGAATGCGGTGATCGAACAATACTAATGTAGGTCATTTAGACTGATCCCCACAATAAGAGTCCACTTTCTTTTGAACTGTTAGCCTGGAGGGTTTCCAGTTCAGATCTAACCCAGCACCACTGAGACAGATACCCCTTTCTATTCATAACCACTTCTCATCTCTTCAACCATCCTCCTTCAGAGGCCTGGATCTTTGTAATTAACAGGTGCTTCCAGGCATCTGACAGAACAGAGTTGTGGAATGGAGAGCTTGGAAGGATCCTGAGCCATGCATCAGGAGACTACTGTATGGATGGGGGCAGAGGAGAGTAGAGCTGTTGGCTGGCTGGGAGTTCTGGGTGGGCTTCAGGAGGACTGAGTCGGGATGATAACGGCCTGTCTTCATTTTGAGTAGGGAGCTGGGGGAGAGAGAGACAGAGAGGGGGAGGAGGAGTGAGTGGAGAGGGAAGTTGAGACTACCTGTGAAAGCTTAGTGTTGTTAGAGGAAAGGAGGGAGTGTAAGGGAGACAGGGGCATGGTAAGGGTATCCATCCTGCCTGGTGTCTCATTGTGATTAGCAAACCTCCCGGGTCACTGGCCTGAACTGAATATCACTCATCAAAGACAGTGCCAAGAGCAGGAGGGCACTGTGCAGACTCACAACCAGCGAGCCACAGACTGAGACAGAGGCAGCCATAGAGACCAGAACACTATCTTTCTATGAGTGGCACTAAGAACATAGTCTTCACTTGTAAATGAACTTAGAAGACTACCAGCCTAGACAAATGTTTATCTTGAATCATTGTAAAATCTTATATACTGCTTCCTGGAGTGAGACGATCTGAGACACAGTTAGTGGGGGATGCTGCACTGAATATATTAACATAACAGCAGAAGACGCTGAATGATGGTAGTCAATCAATCATGGAAAAATGATGATTAGTTGAATGAGGCTGTTGAGTGGAAAAACTTGCACGCTCAGTAGGAGGTAAGACAAGTGGGTTATTTCTTTCTTTTTTTGTTTCTCTTTTTTATTGACGCGTCTAATTCCCTCGCACCTGGAAGTCTGTGTGGAGAAAACAAAGATTGCTGCATTACCCAAGGAAATAACTGAAACAGGGAAGGAGTGGAAAAATCCATGAGCTTTTGGGGGAGACGGAAGAGGGCTAGGGTGAGACGGGGGAGACGTGAGGGAAATGCTAATGCTGGAGCATTTATCACCATTAGGAGGGTGATGGACGTCACTGAAGCTGTCCCTCCCTGAGGAAGATGGGCTCTCCTCTTCTCCCCTCCCTCCCTCCTTCCCTCCCAGAGAAGACCTGCGGGAGGTAAACACAGAGAGAGGTGATGTAAGGGGAGGGGGAGAGAGAAAGGCAAAGAGGGAGAGAAAATAAAGAAGGCAAAGGATGAGGGATGTCTCCGTATTGCTCCTCTGGGGTGTAGGGTAGAAGGAGAAGTAGTCGGAGCTCAGAAAGACAGCTGAGCTATGAGCTGTGTGGTGTGTCCCTGCAGGGAGAGGATGTCCCATAAGGACCTGGGGGTTTGGCAAACACTAACTCTCAGTCCCTGGGCCCAGCCTGGACTGCTTTCATTACACACACCGCTTCTCATGTGCCAATACCACGCTGTCACAGGAGTGAGAAGCCAGGGGAGAAGGGTGGACAGGGGGAGGAAGAGAAGGGTTTACCTGATTGGATGTGCCATATGTTTACACAGGAGTGGGCTGAAAAGAGAGTGGCCGGTGGGGTGGTGGCGGTGTGTGTGCTGTGCGTGGGTGTGTTCCTCATTGGTTAAAATGGGCAGAGGGACAAAGTGAGACAAAGTTACTAGGGTCCATAGGGCTCTGGTCACAAGTAGTGCACTACATACCTGTAGGTAATAGGATGCCATTTGGGACCCAGACTCTGACTCTTCTGCATTCTGCACCTGATCTCACAAATCCCACACTAACATTTTTCACAATTGAGTTTTTCCAATAACTTTTCACCCTCACCATACTTTAATATTAGTTGGTGATGTATGCTTTTCAAGAAAAGTGGAGCACATGGCAACAGATACTTCAAAATTGGAATTGAGATGCATTATTTGTGGCGGCTGTATAGGTTTTAAGATATTACACTTTGTCTTAATACACTCACGTACATGTCAATAATAAGTTGCATTTGCTGAGATTTCATATGACTTCTTACTATACGTGAAAGGATTTGTGAAGGCCACTACAACACAATGCATACTTTTCTGTAAGTTACAGCAGTCATATTACCCATTGTCTTTGTTCTCTTCTTTCAATTCCATTTATTTCTAACTTGTGTGAGGAATTAATTCCAGAGCACGCTCAGCCATTATACAAATAATAGCTCTTCGTCCTGAAGAGGGCTTTTTGTATTAAAAAAAACCTTGACACAAGTGCTATCTGAGCTCAATCATGCATTGCCAAACTAACTATTCATTCGCAAATGAATATCATATCAAACATTCGATATTTTATATTTATATTACTCTCCTTTGTGCCTCAGTGTTTTCCTTATGCTATGATCATCTCCAACTGAGAATTACTAGCTCAGGAAAGCTATGTGGTTAGTCTTCAATTGACACATGTACACACAGAGACATTCACACACACTGCACATAGTCGTACACACTGGCAATACACATACAAACCAGTGAGCATGCGGTTATTCAGAACCTTTACTCAGTACTTTGTTGAAGCACTTTTTGGCAGCGATTACAGCCTCGAGTCTTCTTGGGTATGATTCCACAAGCTTCTCCCATTTTTCTCTGCAGATCCTCTACAGCTTCGTCAGGTTGGGTGGGGAGCGTCCCTGCAAAGCGATTTTCGAGTCTCTTCAGAGACTTTCGATCGAGTTCAAGTCCGGGCTCTGGCTGGGCCACCCAAGGTCATTCAGAGACTTGTCCCGAGGCCACTCCTGCATTGTTTTGGCTGTGTGCTTCGGGTCGTTGTCCTGTTGGAAGGTAAACCTTTGCCCCAGTTTGAGGTTCTGAGCGCTCTGGAGCAGGTTTTCATCAATGATCTCTCTGTACTTTGCTCTGTTCATCTTTCCATCTATTCTGACTAGTCTCCCAGTCCCTGCTGCTGAAAAACAACCCCACTGCTTGATGCTGCCACCACCACCTTGTTTCGCCGTAGGAATGGTGCCAGGTTTCCTACAGACGTGACGCTTGGCATTCAGGCCAAAGAGTTCAATCTTGGTTTCATCAGACCAGAGAATCTTGTTTCTCATGGTCTGCAAGTCCTTTAGGTGCTTTTTGGCAAACTCCAAGAGGGTTGTCATGTGCCTTTTACTGAGGAGTGGCTTCCATCTGGCCACTCTGCCGTAAAGGCCTGATTAGTGGAATGCTGCAGGGATGGATGTTCTTCTGGATGGTTCTCCTATCTCCACAGAGGGACTCTGGAGCTCTGTCAGGGTGATCGTCAGGTTCTTGGTCACCTTCCTGACCAACGCCCTTCTCCCCCGATTATTCCGTTTCGCCGGGCGGCCAGCTCTAGGAAGAGCATTGGTGGATTTTGAGTAAAATTACATTTAACTTAATAGAAAATGACTCAAGTAAAAGTGAAAGTCACCCAGTAAAATAGTACTTGAGTAAAATTCTAAAAGTATTTTGTTTTAAATATACTTAAGTATCAAAAGTAAATAGCATTACTAAAATGTACTTAAGTATCAAAAGTAAAAGTACAAATATAAACCATTTCAAATTCCCCATATTAACAAACCAGAATTTTTTGGGGACGGATAGCCAGGGGCACATTCCAACACTCATAATTTACTGTTGTGTTCAGTAATATGGTGTCTTAGCTCAGTTGCATATTGAATACTGTTGCTTTAAGAATGTATGAGGCACGTTGTTCACAAACGGAGGTGTGAGGATGGGATGAGTGAGTTTTGTACGAGTTGTTTAAAGAAGTTCAATTTCAATGCTCAACAAGCCTTCTTGCATTTGTAACATTTACAAACGAAGCATTTGTGTTTAGTGAGTCCTCCAGATCAGAGGCAGTAGGGATGACCAGGGATGTTCTCTTGATAAGTGTGTGAATTGGACAATTTTCCTGTCAAAATGCAACGAGTACTTTTGGGTGTCAGGGAAAATGGATGGAATAAAAAGTAGGAATGTAAGTGAGGTAAAAGTAAAATACCTGAAAGTATTTTTACACCACTGAGAAAGAGTCTTGGGGGTTCCAAACTAAGAATGATGGTTGCCACTGTGTTCTTGGCGACCATTTATTTGGTACCCTTCCCCAGGTCTGTACCTCGACACAATCCTGTCTCTGTGGACAATTCCTTCAACCTCATTTTCATTTTTTTTTTATTTAACCTTTATTTAACTAGGCAAGTCAGTTAATTAAGAACAAATTATTATTTACAATGACAGCCTAGGAACAGTGGGTTAACTGCTTTGTTCAGGGGCAGAACAACAGGTTTTTACCTTGTCAGCTCAGGGATTCAATCAAGCAACCTTTCGGTTACAGGCCCAACGCTCTAATCACTAGGCTACCTGCTGCCCCGGCTTGGTTTTTGGTCTGACATGCACTGTCAACTGTGGGACCTTATATAGACAATTGTGTGATTTTCTACCCCAGGTGGATGCCAATCACGTTGTAGATACATCTTAAGGATGATCAATAGAAACAGGTGGCACCTGAGCTCAATTTTGAGTCTCACAGCAAAGGGTCTGAATACTTATGTAAATAAGGTATTTCTGTTGTTTATTTTCAATACATTTGCAAAAATGTATTGTGTGTAAATTGATGAGGGGGAAAAAAGTGATCCATTTTAGAATAAGGCTGTAATGTAACAAAATGTGGAAAAAGTCAAGGGGTCTGAATACTTTCCAAGTGCACTGTACATATAAAGTGGGTAATACAGTATGTAAGCTTTGCAAATTGACCAGTGTCTCTATATGCATGTGCCAGCAGTCTCTAAGGTGCAGGGCAGTGCACCTGGAGGTAGCTGGCTAGAGATTATGTCTAAGGTTCCGGACAGTTCCGGATAGCCATTTAGATCCTGGAAGTGAAAGGCTACTGATAGCTGTTCAGCAGTCTGATGGCCTAGAGACAGAAGCTTTTAACTCTCTCGGTCCTGGCTTGGAGACACTTGTACTGTTTCTGCCTTCTAGATGGTAGCATGGTGAGCAGGCCATGGCTCGGTTGGCTGAGGTTCTTGATGATTTTCCCTGGCTTCCTATGTCACCGGGTGCTGCAGATATCCTGGAGTGCAGGCACTGTGCCCCCGGTGTTATGTTGGGCTGATTACACCACCCTCTGGAGAGCCTTGAGGTTGCAGTCGGTGCAGTTGCCGTACCAGGTGCTGATGCAGCCAGACAGAATGCTCTTGATGGTGCGTCTGTAGAAGTTTGTGAGGGTCTTAGGGGCCATGCCGAATTTCTTCAGGCTCCTGAGGATGAAGAGGCGCTGTTGCACTTTCTTCACCACAGTGTCTGTCTGGTGGTACCATTTCAGGTCCTTCATGATGTGCACACCATGGTACTTGAAGCTTTTGACCCTCTCCACTGTGGCTCCGTCGATGTGGATGGGGTCGCTCTCTCTCTGCTGTCTCCTGTAGTCTACAATCAGCTCCTTTGTTTTGTTGAAGTTGAGGGAGAGGTTATTTCCCCAGCACCACTCTGCCAGGGCACTAACCTCTTCTCTGTAGGCTGCCTCATCATTGTCGGGGATCAGGCCTACCACTGTTGTCAGCAAACTTATTTATAAAGTTGGAGTTGTGCACAGCCATGCAGCCATGGGTGAACAGGGAGTCAAGGAGGGGGATGGGATGAGCACACATCCCTGGAGGGTCACGGCTTGAGGATCAGTGTGGCGGAGGTGTTGTTGACTATCATCACCACCTGGGGGCGATCCGACAGGAAGTCTAGGACCCAGTTCCACAGGACCTGGAGCTTAGTGATGTGCTTGGGGGGCACTATGGTGTTGAAAGTCGAGCTGTAGTCAATGAACAGCATTCACACATGGGTATTGCTCTTGTCCAGGTGGGATATGGAGGTGTGCAGTGCAGTGGCTGTTCTGTCATCTGTGGATCTGTTGGGGGTGGTATGTAAATTGGGTCTAGGGTGTGGGGTAAGGTGGGGATGATGTAGTCCTTGATTAGCCTCTCAAAGAACACTACGGGGCAATAATAATTTAGTTCATAGCCCACAGTCCTAGTCAGCAGCATGGCCCTGTAATGGTGGCTGGGTGTCATTTTCCTCAAAACGGGTGAAGAAGGTGTTCAAGCTGTTCTATTTGTATATAGGCCTAGTTCTTTAACCACAGTATCTGATGAATTAGTTTGGGTTGTAAGTCACCACTGACCACACGCCACTGTAGACATTCCACAGGAGTTGCCATTTTCAGTAACCAAGGATACATAAAACCTGAGAAGTAATAGAAAATACGAAATATTTTTCGATGAAAAGCTTAAAGATTTAGACACTAATTAGTTGGAGCGTTTGAGGCGACTAATGCTCAGTGATAACTCTGTGAAACCCTTTTGCTGTGGACGTGAAGGATAAATAGGCAGCTCAGTGAAAGGTCAGTAGTGACAGCATTTTAAGGTTACTTCCTAATGAGAAGGGGATACATGATGCAGAACTATACATTCATGGATTTAATGTTAGGAGAGGGAAATGAACGTAGCCTTTTATTTCAAAGTGTGAATGTACATGATGGGTTGGGAATGCCTGAGTGTGTGGGTGTTTGGAAGTGAAAAACAGAGAGAGCGGGAGAGAGAGTTTGCATGTACTATGTGTGAGTGCTTTTAGTATATTGTGAGTGCTTTTTTAGTATTGCATAACTCATGAGTTATTGTATATCAACAAAAGTTTTCTGTCTCGTGCAAATTAGATGGACAGTAAGCTTTTTGAAATTGATTTAGTATTTTAGTAGAACAGGCTACACATTTGTACCTGAAAAGGCTAGACATTTAGGCCAAAACCAGCCCCAGTGTGAGGGACAATCAGACGTAGCCTGCAGCCATGCAACTCCAGCCTGACCTTTATCTATTGTGTGAGGGAGCTGCTCCAAGCCGTTACAATGAGGATCACACACGCTGTTAGTCTCTCTGTGACAGTAATGGCTGCTGCTGCTGAGGGATAGATCATTCTTCTCTCTGCCATTTAGGATCCTCCTCTACACAACAGCCATCACTCTAATTCTGAATAACTGGCCAAACAGGAGGAAATCTTTCTTTCAAAACTATAGGCTGCTATGATGTGGAATATGAAGATTATGTAAACTGAACAAAAATATAAATGCTATATGTAGTGTTGGTCACATATTTCATGAGCTGAAATAAAATATTCCAGAAATGTTCTATACACACAAAAGCTTATTTCTTTCAAATGTTGTGTACACATTTGTTTACATCCCTGTTAGTGAGCATTTCTCCTTTGCCAAGATAATCCATTCACATGACAGGTGTGGCATATCAAGAAGCTGATTAAACAGTATGATCAATACACAGGTGCACCTTGTGCTGGGGACAATAAAAGGCCAGCTCTAAAATGTGCAGTTTTGTCACACAACACAATGCCACAGATGTCTCAAGTTTTGAGGGAGCATGCAATTGGAATGCTAACTGCAGAAATGTCCACCAGAGCTGTTGCCAGATCATTTAATATGAATTTCTCTACCATAAGCCGCTTCCAAAGTAATTTTAGAGAATTTGGCAGTACGTCCAACCAACATTACAACCGCAGACCACGTGCAACCATGCCAGTCCAGGATCTCCACATGCATCTTATTCACCTGCGGGATCTTCCGAGACCAGCCACCCGGACAGCTAATGAAACTGTGGGTTTGCACAACCAAAAAATTATCTCAGGGACATCCTCACCAGAGTCTTGACCTGACTGAAATTTAGCGTCATAACTGGCTTCAGTTGGCAAAGGCTCACCTTCGATGGCCACTGGTACGCTGGAAAAGTGTGCTCTTCACTGATTAATCCCGGTTTCACCTGTACCGGGCAGATGGCAGATAGGGTATATGGGGTCATGTAGATGAGCAGTTTGCTGATAGTGCCCCATGGTGGCGGTGGGGTTATGGTATGGGCAGGTATAAACTATGGCTAACGAACACAATTGTATTTTATTGATAGCAATTTGAATGCACAGAGATACCATGACAAGGCCCACTGTCGTGCCATTTAACCACCTCCATCACCTCACGTTTCAGTATAATAATGCACAGTCCCATGTCGCAAAGATCTATTATTATTATTATTATTATTATTATTATTATTATTATTATCTGTACACAATTCCCGGAAGCTGAAAATGTCCCAGTTCTTCCAATAAGCATTGAGCATGTTTGGTATTCTCTTTATCGATGTATACGACAGCATGTTCTGTTCCTGACAATATCCCGCAACTTCGCACAGTCCACAACCAACAGCCTGATCAACTCTATGCTAAGGAGATGTGTCGTGCTGCATGAGGCAAATGGTGCTCCCAGAAGATACTGACTGGTTTTCTGATCCACGCCCCTACTTATTTTCTTGTGTCTGTGACCAACAGATGCGTATCTGCATTCCCATTCATGTCAAATCCACAGATTAGGGCCCAATGAATTTATTTAAAATAACTGATTTCCTTTTAAGAACTGTAACTTAGTAAAATAGTTGAAATTGTTGAATGTTGCGTTTATATTTTTGTTCAGTGTAGTATATGTTCATTCATTCTAGAGGAATAATATCATGCAGTGTTCATGCTTTCTCATTCGTACGCTGCTTCAGATGGTGCTAACATTATGTGAATTAGGCAGTGGTGTAAAGTACTAAAGTAAAAAATACTTTAAAGTACTTCCTAAATCATTTTTAGGGTATCTGCACTTCACTTTACTGTACTTTTTGCCAACTTTTACTTTTACTTCTGTTATATCTGCTCCTGTCACACCCTCTACTGCTCATCCTGTGCCTCCTTGAACTGCCACCTCTCCCCCAGTGCTCTCTCCCTCTCCCTCTCCCTCTCCCTCTCCCCCTCCCTCTCCCTCTCCCTCTCCCTCTCCCTCTGTGTGTGGGATTGTGTTGGCGGAGACAGGTGTGCTGAAGTCAGAGCAGATCCCCACCAGCTGCAACCTGTTCCATAATCAAGACCTCTACAAATGCTCAGTCCTGCCACGTCCACACTACCAGATCTTAATCTCTTCTCAGTCAGTCTACATTTTGAGCCATTTAGATCCTGTTAGCCTGTTGACCCTGTTTTCCTTTTCTGACTATGTTTTCCTCTCCGCTACAGTTCTGCCCGCATTGACTCTGGTCCCTGTCTCCAGTCCCACGCCTCCTCATCCTGCTGCTCTGCCCTGGATTCCCCACTCTACTGCTCCCTTGGATTCCACTCCGGACCTGCTCACCCTGTCCTAACCCCTTTCGTTCCAGCCTCAGCCTCCGCACCTGGTTTCCTGCAACCCGCCCGAGCTTCCCCTGGCCTGCAATCCATCTTCCCCCTTTGTTTAAATAAATACCTTGGTTACTTAATCCCTGTCTCCTCGTCTGAGTCTGCTCTTGGGTTTCCCTGTTCCACTCCGCGTAACAACTTAAAATAATGTACTTTTTACTCCACACATTTTCCCTGACACCCAAAAGTACTTGTTACATTTTGACAGGAAAATGGTCCATTTCACACACTTATTAAGAGAACATCCCTGGTCATCCCTACTGCCTCTGATCTGGCGGACTCACTAAACACAAATGCTTTGTTTGTAAATTATGTCTGAGTGTTCGAGTTTGCCCCTGGCTATCCATCAATAAAAAAAAACATTGTGCCGTCTGGTTTGCTTAATATACAGAATTTTAAATGGCTTATGCTTTTACTTTTACTTTTGATACTCTTCTAAGGGCTTGGCAACTTCCTGTGAAACTGGAGGGCGCGCTACTCAAATGATGGATATTAAAGATTTTCAGTAGCCATTACAGCGAAGGCGTACCATGCGATTGTTTGGGGACGGCGCCCCACATCAAAATATTTTCCCACGGTACAGGTTTCATAAATTCACAAATAGCAATTAAGTTCATTTGAGTAGTCCCATTTACTTCCGATACTTAAGTACAAGTATCAAATACTGTTGGACTTTTACTCATGTAGTATTTTACTGAGTGACTTTCACTTTTACTTGAGTAATTTTCTATTAAGGTATCTTTCCTTTTACTCAAGTATGACAATTGAGTACTTTTTCCACCACTGGAATTAGGCCTACTTGATTAGTTAAGATGGATTGCGGTGATGTCCCATCCTCCTCTGTAGCAACTCCTCCTCTTTCCTCTCATCCCTGATTTTCCTCTACCTCTAACTTAGCCATTTGATCACATGAACTACCTCCAATGTATTCTTTATCAGTAACAACTAGGCCTATTTTGATTGGAGCAACACATAGGCCTACCCATATTTCACCCTTGAAACAAACTTTATAAGACGCTTTCACACCTCGGCAGTGTCCTAAAGGGAATCTGTGTCCAGCTGTGTCCCACTGCATTTATTCCATAAGCACCTCTGCAGTCTTGATTCCCAGTTAGAATGGCCAAAAATAGCAGCATCTAATTTTAGCACAATTGTAAAAAGAAACGACTTCAAATTTGCAAAATCAATATATTAGCCAATGACAGGTTGAAAAGAGAACTGCTAAGCCTTTTTTATCGGTGTCCACATCGCTAAGAATCTATCATGGTCCACACAAACCAACACAGTCGTAAAGAAGGCACAACAACGTCTCTTTCCCCTCATTAGGCTGAAAATGTTTGGCATGGGCCCTCAGATCCCCAAAAAGTTATACAGCTGCACCATTGAGAGTATCTTGACTGGCTGCATTATCGTATGTTATGGCAACTGCTTGGCATGTGAACGCAAGGCGCTACAGAGGGTAGTGTGTACGGGCCAGTACATCAATGGGACCGAGCTTCATGCCATCCAGGACCTCTATACCAGGCGGTGTCAGAGGAAGGCCGTAAATATTTTCAAAGACTCCAGCTACCCAAATCATAGACTGCTCTCTCTGCTTCTGCACGGAAAGTGGTACCGATACTGATGCACCAAGTCTGGAACCCATAGTACCCTGAACAGCTTCTACCCCCAAGCCATAAGACTGCTAAATAGTTAGTCCGGTAGCTATTGCTTAACTATTTAACTATCTGCATTGACCCTATTTGCACTAACTCTTTTGACTCATCACACATTCTGCGGTTACTGTTTATTATCTATCCTGTTGCCTAGTCACTTTATTCAGACCTATATGTACATATCTGCAATACCTCAATTACCCTGTAACCCTGCACATAGACTCAGTACTGGTACCCTGTTTATATAGCAAAGTTATCGTTACTCATTGTGTAATTATTCCTTGTATTATTATTTGTCTTCTATATTATTTTCTCTCTGCATTGTTGGGAAGGGCCTGTAAGTTACCATTTCACTCTTAGTCTACACCAGTTGTTATCGAAGCGTGTGACAATAACCATTTTTTATTTTATTTGATTGTTTAATTCATATATCCACTTAATTTGTGATTTAATTGAATAGTTTAAGTTGTTACTAATGTACTGATATAAGTGGACGTATGTGGCATTCTGGCAATTATGAGAAAAATGTGTCAAGCCGAAACGTCTGTGTACGGTATCCCTGATGCAGTGCAAATATTATTTTTAATGAAGAAAAGGAATGTAAGCTTAATGCGACATATTTTAGAATGCGGACCCAAAACATTTTATGCTTACTGAATTTGCAGGTTTTACTCAAGAACCAAACCTCTGGGAGAGGGCAATTGTCCCCTTTAGATGATCATTTACTACCTACTATGTTCCAGCAAATGTCCATTCTTGCGGTAATTGGCACCATCAAATCAGTAATATGGAAGAACATTTGAATATGTAACGTTCCATACTGTAACTAACGCTTAATTGATTAACTTGTTTTGTCTGTGGGGCAGTATTGAGTAGCATGGATGAATAAGGTGCCTAAAGTAAACAGCCTGCTCCTCAGTCTCAGTTTCTAATATATGCATTTTATGATTAGTATTGGATAGAAAACACTCTAAAGTTTCTAAAACTGTTTGAATGATGTCTGTGAGTATAACAGAACTCATATTGGCAGGCAAAATCCTGAGTTGAAATCAAAACAGGAAGTCAGAAATCTGTATGTATTCACCAGAGTCCCCAATGAAATCCCCTTGAGATATGAATGATGTTGTACTGCCTAGGGGTTCCACTAGATGTCAACCATCAATATAAATTATAATGAGACTTCTAGGATGTTGTGGGAGTGAATGATAGCAGAATCAGTCAGGTGTCTGGCAGTCAGCCATTTTCTGATCATGTTTATTCCTCGTGGTAGTCACTTGCGTTCCATTGCTCACGAAGACAAGAAGGAGTACTCCGGTTGGAACTTTATTGAAACTATATGTTAAAAACATCCTAATGATTGATTCTGTACTTAGTTTGAAATGTTTCTTCGACTGGTAATATCACTTTTTGAAGTTTTTGTCCGATATAACGCTGACCAGAATTAGCGTTTGGATATGTATACCAAACACGCTAACAAAAGAAGGTATTTGGACATAAGTAACGGACATTTTTTAACAAAACAAACATTTATTGTGGACCTGGGATTCCTGGAGTGCTTTCTGATGTAGATCATCAAAGGTAAGGGAATATTTATCATGTAATTTCTTGTTTATGTTGACGCTATATCTTTGCGGCTGTGGTGTTTTTACTTTTGAGCGCCGTCTCAGATTATTGCATGCGTTTCTTTTTCCATAAAGTTTTTTTTAAATCTGACACAGCGGTTGCATTAAGGAGAGGTATATCTATAATTCCATGTGTATAACTTGTATTATCATCTACATTTAGGATGAGTATTTCTGTTGAATGATGTGGCTATGCAAAATCACTGGATGTTTTTGGAACTAGTGAATCTAATACGCCAATGTAAACTCATATTTTCTGATATAAATATGAACTTTATCAAACAAAACATGCATGTATTGTGTAACATGAAGTCCTATGAGTGTCATCTGATGAAGATTATCAAAGGTTAGTGATTAATTTTATCTCTATATGTGCTTTTTCTCTCTTTCTCTTTGGCTGGTAAAATTGGCTGTGTATTTTAGTGAGTTGTTAGTGACCTAACATAATCGTTTGTGGTGCTTTCCCCGTCAATCCTATTTGAAATCGGACACTGTGGTGGCATTAAGAACAAGACTACCTTGAAAACGATATAAAATACATGTATGTTTGAGGAATTTTAATTATGATATTTCTGTTATTTTGAATATGGCACCCTGTACTATCAGTGGTTATGTTATATCGCTCCCGGTAACGGGATCACAGCAATAAGAAGTTTTAAACAAAATGTATATATTAATTTGAGGATGGAGAACAAGACAAGTACAACTGGTTTAAGAGTTCACCTTTCAACCTGTCATTTGCTAATGTTGTTTCCACTTTTCTGGGCTCAGTTATTTAATTAACAAACAAGGAATACTCCGAATGTGCACTTATAAATCGTAACAATTTTAATCAAAATACAGTTGTAGACAGAAATCAAAGATCAAACATACAACTGATGTCTCCCCTGAGTTCTACAAAATAGGAAAACTCCAAGTTGCTTTTAATATGCTTGCAGTCCACCCCTCGTGATGTAACTGCCTACGTTATTACCTTCTACTCATGAGACCAAGCTTATGCATATACAGTTTTACAAACTTGCAGGAGAGACAATAGTTCCAGTGTTTTCTAAGGGCTCAGCAGTAATTTTCCACTCCCCAAGTTGCTTTATAGTGGATGTCTATATAGTATCTTATCTCTTTCACTCCCCTGCAGGGTCCTGTGTCTATGCATCTCTTTTAGCCCTGAGGCACTTTCTCACAGACACCCTGTTTTGACTGCAATAACTCACCCATCTCTCAGACTGTTTCTTATAAGAGGCAAAGACTAGAAAAGAACTGTGGAACAATATTAAACCTTATAATGCATATATATATATATTGCTAATCTGTAGTCTAGGACCCTATAAATGTAGTGGGGGAGGTGTCTTATAGCCCTTCCCCTTCTAATAATACAACATAAGCGTAATCAATTATTATAATACATCAAACATTTGGTGCAGCCCCTATCATGACCCCAAGTTGACCCAATCACTATCTCAAGGTTTTGCAAATTGAAAGTAGTGTCTATTGCAATTGTTACAATTAGGACAATTGTGCTAGAACTAGTTGGTGCTAAAGAAAAACATTCCTTCGGGGTATCAAGACTGCAGAGGTTTCTATGGATAATATATGCCATTTAATAATATATGCCATTTAGCAGACGCTTTTATCCAAAGCGACTTACAGTCATGTGTGCATATATTCTACGTATGGGTGATCCCGGGAATCAAACCCACTACCCTGGCGTTACAAGTGCCATGCTCTACCAACTGAGCTACAGAAGGACAAATGGAATGAATGCAGCGGGACATGAACACAGCTCGACTTCAGGCCACGGTATGAAAACATCTGATAAAATTTCAAGGGTGAATTATCACTTTTAGTAGATGTTCTTTGGAGCGTTGTGGTTCTCTAAACAAGAGAAACCCCAGAGAGGCAGGTACATAGAGGGAAGCGGACTCATACACACAGCTCTACCTGTGGAAGCAGTTGTCTCAGATAGATGGAGAGAATGAAGAGGAGAGGCAGGGAAGTGGAGAAAAGACTCAGTGTCCCTTTTTATCAGCTGACAGACAAGCTGAAGCTGATTACACCAAGGGATTTACCCAGTCCAGGGACAGAGATAGTAGTAGTGCTGCAGAAGTGATATGTGAAGGAGTGTGTGTGTGTGTGTGTGTGTGTGTGTGTGTGTGTGTGTGTGTGTGTGTGTGTGTGTGTGTGTGTGTGTGTGTGTGTGTGTGTGTGTGTGTGTGTGTGTGTGTGTGTGTGTGTGTGTGTGTGTGTGTGTGTGTGTGTGTGTGTGTGTGTGTGTGTGTGTGTGTGTGTGTGTGTGTGTGTTTGCGTGTGCATGTGTGTGTGAGAGAGCAAGAGAGAAAACGTGACGGTGAGTTGGCCAAAGAGTTAGTGCAGATCTACATTAGTTTTGTCATACCTGCCATCTCTGTTCCATTTCCTATCCAACATACACAAATTATTGAAATGCTGCGATATAATTAGCTTATATAAATATGGATAGGTACAGCTATTCACACAATTTGATTAATGATTTAACACATGCTCTTGCATGTATTTGACCACATTAGCTATCATAAATGCAGTCATAAGATACATAAAAGGTGATTTGGCTTTTATGATAAAGCTTTATTTGTGTACAACACTCTATTCCAGATTACCAAGTCCTGAGTCTCCTCTCCTCTCTTGTATTCTATCCATTCTTATCGGAGGGCCGCCTGTCAGAATATTTTATCTCTCAGCGATTTCAGAACGTGATCTCGTTCATCATGCTGTATCTTCCACGGCATACATTTGTTTTACAAAGTAGACAATTTCAACAAGAAGCCACACTCAAACAGGGAACTATCCAAACAACACAGGCCCAGACCGGCTTCATAAGGCACGCAGGACAGAGCTACAGTTATATGATAAGAGCCTGTGGTTGTATATGGATGAATCTTCTCTGTGCTCAAGCTTGATAGTGCCATCCGTTATTAAATTTTGAAGAGTTTTGCAGAACTAGTGATTTCACATTGATTTATCAGGTCGAACATGTTGAGTTACGTAGACTAGTGACTCATATTTTAAAATTTCTCAAACATTTTCTGTAGAAACATTTCAACACTATAGCTACTTGTTGTTCTCTGTCTCTGTCTCTGACTCTGTCTCTCTCTCTCTCTCTCTCTCTCTCTCTCTCTCTCTGTCTCTATATCCTTTTTGGCATAAGGGGCAGCATTTCACTTTTGGATGAATAGTGTGCCCAGAGTGAACTGCCTCCTACTCTTTCCCAGATGCTAATACATGCATATTATTATTATTATAATTGGGTAGAAAACACTCTTACGTTTCTAAAACTGTTTGAATAATGTCTGTGAGTATAACAGAAGTCATATGGCAGGCAAAAACCTGAGAAGAAATCCTAACAGGAAGTGAGAAATCTGAGGTTGGTCAATTTTCAACCCAGTACCTATTGAATTCACAGTGAGATATGGATGAAGTTGCACTTCCTAGGGCTTCCACTAGACGTCAACTGTCTTTAGAAACTGGTTTGAGGATTCTACTATAAAGGAGGGGCTCATGAGAGCTCTTTGAGTCAGTGGTCTGGCAGGGTGTCTCAGGCTTGTGACGCGCTACCGACAGAGTTTGCTCTCGTTCCAGTGCTTTTCTTCAGACAATGAAATTCTCCGGTTGGAACCTTATTGATGATTTATGTTAAAAATTTCCTAAAGATTGATCCCATACATCGTTTGGCTTGTCTCTACGACCTGTAACGGAACTTTTTGAGTTTTTGTCTGGACGAAGTGCTCGCGCCTCATGAAGATGGATTACTGGGCTGAATACGCTAACAACAAATGACTAAATGATGACCTTTATGGAACTTTATGGAACAAATCAGTCATTTATTGTCGAACTGGGATTCCTGGGAGTGCTTTCTGATGAAGATCATCAAAGGTAAGTGAATATTTATAGTGTTTATTCTAACTTCTGTTGATTCCAAAATGGCGGATATTTCTCTGGCTGTTTTGGGCTCGCACCGTTCTCAGATGATGCTTTTTCCGTAAAAAAAATTGAAATCTGACACAGCGGTTCCATTAACCATACTAGCGCAGGCGGAACCCCTCGTGAACATTCTGCTGAAAAGGCAGTGCGCGAAATTCAAAAATACTTTTGAAATATGTAACCTTCACACATTAACTTCTTGCAACTATCAAACCCGGATCCAGGAGCGTAATCATAGCCTCAAACTAATTAGCATTATGCAGCGGACATAAATCTTCCTACAAAATCTTCCTATTCATGAAAATCACAAATGAAATATATTGAGACACAGCCTAGCCTTTTGTTAATCACACTGTCATCTCAGATTTTCAAAATATGCTTTACAGCCAACGCTAGCCAAGCATTTGTGTAAGTTTATCTTGGCATAATGCTATGCTTAGACTCTGCTGGCAGCAGGCAACATTTTCACGAAAATAAGAAAAGCAATCAAATTAAATAATTTACCTTTGAAGAACTTCGGATGTTTTCACTCAGGAGACTCCCAGTTAGATAGCAAATGTTCCTTTTTTCCAAAAATATAATTTTTGTAGTCCGAAATATCTCCTGTTTGTTCGTCACGTTGGGCTGAGAAATCGACTGGAAAATGCGGTCACTAAAACGCCAAACTTTTTCCAAATTAGCTCCATAATATCGACAGAAACATGGCAAACGTTGTTTAGAATCAATCCTCAAGGTGTTTTCTCATAAGAAGCAATTGGAAAAATGGCTACTTGTGTACTTTACGCAAGATTTTCTGCAGGAGCCATCATGTGACCACTTGCTAAATGTGGTCCCTTACGGCTATTCTTCAACAGAAATGCGTAAAAAGACGTCACAATGCTGTAGACACCTTCGGGAATACGTAGAAAACGTAAGTTCATTCGTATCTTATTCACAGCCATATAAGGAGTCATTGGCATGAGGCGGTTTTAAAAAATGTGGCACTTCCTGATTGGATTTTTATCTGGGTTTCGCCTCTAACATCAGTTCTTTTGCACTCACAGACAATATCTTTGCAGTTTTGGAAACGTCAGAGTGTTTTCTATCCAAATCTGTCAATTATATGCATAGTCGAGCATCTTTTCGTGACAAAATATCTTGTTTAAAACGCGAACGTTTTTTTATCCAAAATGAAAATACTGCCCCCTATTTACAAAAGGTTAACAAGTCCAATACAGCAAATGAAAGATAAACATCTTGTTAACAACACTGTCATCTCAGATTTTCAAAATATGCTTTTGAACCATAGCTAAACAAGCATTTGTGTAAGAGTATTGATAGCCTAGCATAGCATTAAGCCTAGCATTCAGCATGCAACATTTTCACAAAAACAAGAAAAGCATTCAAATAAAATCATTTACCTTTGAAGAACTTCAGATGTTTTCAATGAGGAGACTCTGTTAGATAGCAAATGTTCAGTTTTTCCAAAAATATTATTTGTGTAGGACAAATCGTTCCGTTTTGTTCATCACGTTTGGGTAAGAAAAAACCCGAAAATTAAGTCATTACAACGCAAACTTTTTTCCAAATTAACTCCATAATATTGACAGAAACATGGCAAACGTTGTTTAGAATCAATCCTCAAGGTGTTTTTCACATATCTATCGATGATAAATCATTCGTGGCAGTTTGGTTTCTCCTCTGAAGAAATGGAACACGCATGGACCTGGAGATTACGCAATAATTTCGACGCAGGACACCGGGTGGACACCTGGTAAATGTAGTCTCTTATGGTCAATCTTCCAATGATATGCCTACAAATACGTCACAAAGCTGCAGACACTTTGGGGAAACGACAGAAAGTGCAGGCTCATTCCTGGCGCATTCACAACCATATAAGGAGACATTGGAACACAGCGCCTTCAGAATCTGGGGCATTTCCTGTATGAAATGTCATCTTGGTTTCGCCTGTAGCATTAGTTCTGGGGCACTCACAGATAATATCTTTGCAGTTTTGGAAACGTCAAGAGTTTTTTCTTTCAAAAGCATGCATAGTCGAGCATCTTTTCGTGACAAAATATCTTGTTTAAAACGGGAACGTTTTTTATCCAAAAATTAAAAGAGCGCCCCCTATCTCGAAGAAGTTAATCTAGCCGCTATGTCAGATTTCAAAAAGACTCTACGGTGAAAGTAAACCATGCATTTATCTGAGGACAGCGCCCCGCAAACAAAGACATGAAAGACATATTTCAGCCAGGCAGGTGTGACACAAGTCAGAAATAGCGATATAAAAATTGCCTTACCTTTGATCTACCTCTGTTGGCATTCCAAAAGGTCCCAGTTATATCACAAATGGTCATTTTGTTCAATAATGTCCTTCTTTATATCCATAAAAACTCAGTTTAGCTGGCGCGCTTCAGTCAATAATCCACCCAGTTTCCCTCCATAAAAATGCATACAAAATGAATCCCAATCGTTACTAATAAACTTTTCCAAACAAGTCAAACAACGTTTATGATGAAACCTTAGGTACCCTAATATTTAAGTAAAAGATCAAATTTAAGACAGAGAATCGTTATTGTCTTTACCAGAGAAAAATACCAAAGATTGCGCTCTCTTCCTGTCACGCCCTGACCTTAGTATTCTTTGTTTTCTTTATTATTTTGGTTAGATCAGGGTGTGACATGGGTGATACGTGTGTTTTTGTCTCATCTAGGGTGGTTGTACTGTCTAGGGGGTTTTGTAGATTTATGGGGTTGTTTCCATCTACTACTTTTAACAGTTTTAGAAACTTTAGCGTGTTTTCTATCCAAATCTAATTATATGCATATCCTGGCTTTTGGGCCTGAGTATCCGGACGTCAAAACACTGCCCTGTACCCAAGAGAGGTTAAACAAATCAAAATGTATTTTATATTTTACATTTTTCAAAGTAGCCACCCTTTGCATTGATGACAGCTGTGCTGACAGCTTTGGTGACTGCTCCTAAAATTAGAGGGGGGCTGCGCAACTTGTCTGCACCGCTATACTCTAAGAGACAAAGGTACTATCTAGAACCTAAAAGTGTTATTTGGCTGTCCCCATAGGAGAACCCTTTTTGGTTCCGAAGGTCCTTATCAATCCCAGTGCTAAGTACACATTTTTTTTCCTTTTTTTCAGCTTTTCCCAAACCTTAACCCTTAATTTAAACACTGAGAATTAATGCCTAATCTTAAATTTAATCCTAATTTATGTTGTGTTTGACTGACAGCTGAGATACAGCACCACATGGTGTAATTCTGCTAGTGCAGTTACGCCACATGTTGGATTTTTATTTGTAGAATTGGTTGGTTATCATGTTCCTCAGTTAATTCAGCGCCTTTAAATAGTAGGCCATCTCGACACAGAGCGCGCTCAGGGCACAAAGAGCACACCCGAGTTGTGGAATTATACAAATTTGTAAGGGCAGTCAAACAAAGTAAAATGACCAATGTTACTAAGCTTTCTAGATAACCTACTTCGACAATTGACAGAATATCTCCTATATCTGGGGAAACCGAGTTGATGATTATACAGATGGCAGATCAGCTCATGAATAACAGAGAGAAGAAAATGCGAAAATATTTGAAATATCAAGGTATCTTAACAGGGACCATATCTTCATATCGTTTGTTGCTCACACATTCTCTACTGAAACTCTCATATGGACAGCATGTACGAGACAGGGCCAAGAAGCCAGGGAAATGTGTAGGTGTGTGTATGTGTGTGTGCCTAGCTGTCCGACCACATGAGTGTGCATGTGTGTTTGAGTTAGAGAGAGGTAGGGCCTAATAGAAATTGATGAGGCTTTTACAGGGGCTTTCATTTACTGCGTAAATAGACTAAAATATACAGGCCTTTCAATAACACAGACACATACTGACATCTAAATGAAATGGACGGCAGGGGATGGAGGGGTGTAAGTGGAGGGGGGGGGGGCATGAGTGGAGTGGCTTTGACAAGCGATCACTCTTCTGCTATCAAGGATTGGCTGGTATAAGAGGAAGGGGAAAGCTTTGAGGGGGTAGGAGTAAAATGCTGCCATAGCCGTAAAAATGGCTGCTGCTATTGAACACAGGCTGACTGCATCAAAGCAATGAGAGAAATTAACTGGACACTCCAATGAAAGTGACTGGAAATGTAAGGAGGTGTATGTTGTCCATTATAGCAGACATATGGCTCAGACTGGCATTGTAGGATAAAGTACTGCGGACATTCACCAACAACAATGGAAATCAATATTCTGCCTATCAGGAATGAATGTTTTCCCACAAATCTACCAGATTTCAATACCGGGAGTAATTCTTAATTACTCAGTGAGTCCTGGGAAATATAGGACAAATGGGAAGTGCCCACTTAAAGTGTTTAAAACCAAGATATGGTCACTCTGCCAGTGTTCTCCTAAAATTATAGGGGGGCTGCGTAACTTGTCTGCTTGGCTGCACCACGATACTCTTAGAAAAACATTGCTCTCTAGAAGCTAAATGTGTTATTTGGAAGTCACCATAGGAGAACCCCTTTGAAGAACCCTTTTTGGTTCCGAAGGTCCCATGTACAAATCCCAGTGCTAAATTCAAATGTTGTGTTTTTTTGTTTTAAGCCTTTCCCAAACCTTAACACTTGATTTAAGCACTCAGAATAAATACCTAATCATAAATGGTGTCCTATTTCTATCCTAACCCTAACTTTAACATTTATTTTGCGTTTGACTGACAGCTAAGAGATAGCACCACATGGTGTAATTCTGTTTGTGCAGTTACGCCAAAGGTTGGATTTTTATTTGGAGAATGGGTTGGTTATCATGTTCCTCGGTTAATTCAGAGCATTTCAGCAGTAGGCCATCTCCACACAGAGTGCACCCCGAGTATAACGTTGTGGAATTATGCAAACTTTGTAACGGCAGTCAAACAAAAGTCAAATGACCAATGTTACCAAGATTTCTAGATAACCTACTTCAACAATTGACGCAATATCTCCTATATTTGGGGAAACTGATTTGATGATTATACAGACAGCAGATCAGCTCATGAATAACAGGGAGAGTAAAAGCGGAAATAGTTGAAATATCAAGGTATCGTAACGGGGACCATATCTTCTCTCATATCGTTTGTTGCTCACACATTCTTCACTGAAAATCTCATATGGACAGCAAGTACGAGACAAGGCCGAGAAGCCAGGGAAATGTTAATGCATTTTTCTTTGACATGCATAGGCAAGAGACGTGCTCTGATAATGCAACCTATGGATTACAGAATCAACTTTAAGAATTTTCATGTGAGACAGGAGTCAAGATTTAGAGTTTCAGTGGGATTGGGACTGGATAGGAAAATAGCCTAGGATTTAGGACAGGACAAAATAGCATTTTCCTCCATGCCTCAGAATTGTTAACAGACTTCATGCCTGTGACAGAAACGCCTATGTAGTGAATTGTTCATAGGGCTTTCAAATACGTGACTGTCTGAAGAGTCACAATGACAGCTCAAAGAAGCAAACGTTATTTTATAGGCTATACTGTAGGGGTTTCCTGTAGGGTTTATTAACTGCATTCTGGTCGTGTGTGCAGTCCGGCAGTGTCAATTATGCTTGTGCTTTGAATTTATGGCAACTTTGTGTGAAGTAAATATTCTAGGCTGAAGGCTTCCATGTGATCCTGTTTGGATAATGTGCTATTACATTTTTTTGCTACACAACATGCACAGCAGCAGATTGTTACGTGGAATTGCATTAGTGCCACATTGGGGATTTATTTTTATTTTGGTAATTTCCCGGGGCAGTCCTGGAATCCCGGTTACCCATGTTAATCACTACTGCCTATATCATTCTATTTTAGTTTAGTGAGGAGATCCCTGACCCTCATATTACCGACTGGGGTATGTTTGGTGGATTATTACATGCTTAAAATGTTTAATGACTTTGTCAATAAACTCTTTATTTTGTTGTTTTCAGTATCAATATGGACATTATTTAGGTCATTTTGACCCCAGCCAAAAACACCTAATTCAACCAACAGTAACTTGATTGATAGGAACTTTATTTGAATATGCTTATGTATGAACAAAGATAGCATAGACATGTTTGAGGAGGAGCGGAAGTGAACCCTGGAACCCCAAAGAACTTCTGATGCGTTTGAAAACAACAGCTGCTTTGATGACAGCTTTGCACACTCTTGGCATTCTCTCAACCAGCTTCATGAGGTAGTCAACTGGAATGTATTTCAATTAACAGGTGTGCCTTGTTAAAAGTGAATTTGTGGAAATTATTTCCGTCTTAATGCATTTGAGCCAATCAGTTGTGTTGTGACAAGGTAGGGGTGGTGTACAGAAGATAGCTCTATTTGGTGAAAGACCAAGTCCATGTTATGGCAAGAACAGCTCAAATAAGCAAAGAGAAACAACAACTTTAAGACATGAAGGTCAGTCAACACCGAACATTTCCAGAACTTTGAAATTAAGTTTCTTCAAGTGCAGTAGCAAAAACCATCAAGCGCTATGATGAAACTGGCTCTGATGAGGACTGCCCCAGGAAAGGAAGAAGTGACCTCTGCTGCAGAGGATAAATGCTTCACAAAGTTCAAGTAACAGACACATCTGAACATCAACTGTTCAGAGGAGACTGCGTGAATCAGGCCTTCATGGTTGAATTGCTGCAAAGAAACCACTGCTAAAGGACACCCACAAAAATAAGAGACTTGCTTGGGCCAAGAAACACAAGCAATGGACATTAGACCGGTGGAAATCTGTCCAAATTTGAGATGTTTTTTTCCAACCGCCTTGTTTTTGTGAGATGCAGAGTAGGTGAACGGATTATCCCTGCATGTGTGGTTCCCACTGTGAAGCATGGAGGGGAGGGTGTGATGGTGTGAGGGTGCTCTGCTGTTGACACGGTCTGTGATTTATTTAGAATTCAAGGCACACTTAACCAGCATGGCTACCACAGCATTCTGCAGTGATATAGTGGGGCAAAAAAGTATTTAGTCAGCCACCAATTGTGCAAGTTCTCCCAATTAAAAAGATGAGAGAGGCCTGTAATGTTCATCGTAGGTACACTTCAACTATGACAGACAAAACGAGAAAAAAAACAGAAAATCACATTGTATGATTTTTTATGCATTTATTTGCAAATTATGGTGGAAAATACATATTTGGTCACCTACAAACAAGCAAGATATCTGGCTCTCACAGACCTGTAACTTCTTCTTTAAGATGCTCCTCTGTCCTTCACTCGTTACCTGTATTAATGTCACCTATTTGAACTTGTTATCAGTATAAAAGACACGTGTCCACAACCTCAAACAGTCACACTCCAAACTCCACTATGGCCAAGACCAAAGAGCTGTCAAAGGACACCAGAAACAAAATTGTAGACCTGCACCAGGCTGGGAAGACTGAATCTGCAATAGGTAAGCAGCTTGGTTTGAAGAAATCAACTGTGGGAGCAATTTTTAGGAAATGGAAGACATACAAGACCACTGATAATCTCCCTCGATCTGGGGCTCCACGCAAGATCTCACCCCATGGGGTAAAAATGATCACAAGAACGGTGAGCAAAAATCCCAGAACCATACCGGGGGACCTAGTGAATGCCCTGCAGAGAGCTGGGACCAAAGTAACAAAGCCTACTATCAGTAACACACTACGCCGCCAGGGACTCAAATCCTGCAGTGCCAGACGTGTCCCCCTGCTTAAGCCAGTACATGTCCAGGCTCATCTGAAGTTTTCTAGAGAGCATTTGGATGATCCAGAAGAAGATAAGGAGAATGTCATATGGTCATAACTTTTTGGTAAAAACTCAACTCGTCGTGTTTGGAGGACAGAGAATGCTGAGTTGCATCCAAAGAACACCATACCTACTGTGAAGCATGGGGGTGGAAACATCATGTTTTGGGGCTGTTTTTCTGCAAAGGGACCAGGACGACTGAAGGAACGAATGAATGGGTCCATGTATCGTGAGATTTTGAGTGAAAACCTCCTTCCATTAGCAAGGGCATTGAAGATGAAACGTGGCTGGGTCTTTCAGCATGCAATGATCCCAAACACACCGCCCGGGCAACGAAGGAGTGGCTTCGTAAGAAGCATTTCAAGGTCCTGGGGTGGTCTATCCAGTCTCCAGATCTCAACCCCATAGAAAATCTTTGGAGGGAGTTGAAAGACTGTGTTGCCCAGCAACAGCCGCAATACATCACTGCTCTAGAGTGTAACGACATTCGTCTGTTGTAAGAAGAGAGTCAGACCGAAATGCAGCGTGTAGGTTACTCATGACTTTAATGAATGAAAAGGTACATGAAATAACTGATATAAGAAAACAACAAACGAAACGTGAAACTAATTACAGCCTATCTGGTGACTACAACACAGAGACAGGAACATACACCCACCAAATACAACGCGAACTCAGGCTACCTAAATACGGTTCCCAATCCGAGACAACGAGAATCACCTGACTCCAATTGAGAATCGCCTCAGGCAGTCAAGCCTAACTAGACACACCCCTAATCATACACAATCCCAATTAATACAAACCCCAATACGAAACACAACATATAAACCCATGTAACACCCTGGCCTACCCAAACATATACCAAAAACACAAAATACAATGACAAAGGTGTGACAGAACCCCCCCCCCCTAAGGTGCGGACACCCGGACGCACCTCAAGAGCATAGGGAGGGTCCGGGTGTGCGTCTGTCCATGGTGGCGGTTCTGGCTCGGGACGTGGACCCTACTCCATTACTGTCCTAGTTCCTCCCCTTAGCGTCCTGGGATCATCCACCTTCTCCACCGACCATGGCCTAATAGTCCTCACCCAGATCCCCACATAACTGAGGGGCAGCTCGGGACAGAGGTGCAGCTCAGGACAGAGGGGCAGCTCGGGACAGAGGGGCAGCTCGGGACAGAGGGGCAGCCCGAGACAGAGGGGCAGCCCAGGACAGAGGGGCAGCTCGGGACATAGGGGCAGCCCGGGACAGAGGGGCAGCCCGGGACAGAGGGGCAGCCCGGGACAGAGGGGCAGCCCGGGACAGAGGGGCAGCCCGGGACAGAGGGGCAGCCCGGGACAGAGGGCCAGCTCGGGACAGAGGGGCATCTCAGGACAGAGGGGCAGCTCGGGACAGAGGGGCAGCCCGGGACTGAGGGGCAGCTCGGGACAGAAGCAGCCTGGTACTGAGGGGAAGCCCGGTACTGAGAGGAAGCCCAGTACTGAGAGGAAGCCCAGTACTGAGAGGAAGCTCAGTACTGAGAGGAAGCTCAGGCAGGTAGTAGGCTCCGGTAAATCCTGGCTGGCTGGTGGAACTGGATGATTCAGTTTGTCTGGCCGATCTAGAAGATCTTGGCAGACTGGCACTTCTGGCGGATCTTGGCAGACTGGCACTTCTGGCGGATCCTGGCAGACTGGCGACGCTGGGCCGACTGGCGGCGCTGGGCAGACTGGAAGCACTGGGCAGACTGGGAGCACTGGGCAGACTGGGAGCACTGGCGGCGCTGGGCAGACTGGGAGCACTGGCGGAGCTGGGCAGACTGGGAGCACTGGCGGCGGGGCAGACTGGGAGCACTGGGCAGACTGGGAGCACTGGGCAGATTGGGAGCACTGGCGGCGCTGGGCAGACTGGGAGCACTGGGCAGACTGGGAGCACTGGCGGCGCTGGGCAGACTGGGAGCACTGGCCGCGCTGGGCAGACTGGGAGCACTGGCCGCGCTGGGCAGACTGGGAGCACTGGCGGAGCTGGGCAGACTGGGAGCACTAGCCGCGCTGGGCAGACTGGGAGCACTGGCGTGGCTGGGCAGACTGGGAGCACTGGCGGCGCTGGGCAGACTGGGAGCACTGGCCGCGCTGGGCCGGCTGGAGACTCCGGCAGCGCAGGAGAGGAGAAAGGCTCTGGCTGTGCTAAACAGGCGGGAGACTCCAACAGCGCAGGAGAGGAGAAAAGCGCTGGCTGTGCTGAACAGGCGAGGCGCACTGGAGGCCTGGTGCGTGGTGCTGGAACTGGTGGTACTGGATCGAGGACATGCACAGGAAGCCTGGTGCGGAGAGCTGCTACTGGAGGACTGGTGTGTGGAGGTGGCACAGGATGGGCTAGACCGTGAAGGCCTACTGGAGATCTTGAGAGCAGTGTAGGCACAGGACGTGCAAGGCTAGGGATGTGCACAGGAGGCCTGGTGCGTGAGGCTGGCACCAACTTCACCAGCTGACTAACACGCACCTCAGGTTGAGTATAGAGCGCTAACTCAGGTGCTATCAAATCCCCGACACGATCCGTCGGAAGAATATTATATCTATAGCACCAAGCTAGCAACTCCCTCATTACTCTCCACTCCACTTTCCCCATTAACTCCTTCACAGTCTCTGCTTCGCTCACCTCTAACACTGGCTCTGGTTCTGGTCTCCTCCTTGGCTCCTCACGATGAACAAGGAGAGTTGGCTCAGGTCTATCTCCTGACTCAGCCATACTCTCCCTCAGCCCCCTCCCAATAATTTTTTGGGGGTGACATTCGGTTTTCGCTCTGCGCCGCCATGCTTTCCTTTTCGACTCCATTCGTCTATAGCCCTCTTCGCATTGCTGTAGGGAATCCCAGGCGGGCTCCTGCACTCGCTCTGGGTCGGCCGCCCACCTGTCGATTTCTTCCCACGTTGTATAATCCATGCCTCTACCGTCCATAACGTCCTCCTTTAGATCCTGCCAGTTTACACACTGCTCGGTCTGTGAGTGGTGGGTGTTTCTGTAACTACATTCGTCTGTTGTAAGAAGAGAGTCAGACCGAAATGCAGCGTGTAGGTTACTCATGACTTTAATGAATGAAAAGGTACATGAAATAACTGATATAAGAAAACAACAAACGAAACGTGAAACTAATTACAGCCTATCTGGTGACTACAACACAGAGACAGGAACATACACCCACCAAATACAACGCGAACTCAGGCTACCTAAATACGGTTCCCAATCCGAGACAACGAAAATCACCTGACTCCAATTGAGAATCGCCTCAGGCAGCCAAGCCTAACTAGACACACCCCTACTCATACACAATCCCAATTAATACAAACCCCAATACGAAACACAACATATAAACCCATGTCACACCCTGGCCTACCCAAACATATACCAAAAACACAAAATACAATCTCCAAGGCGTGACATAGAGGAGATATATAATGGAGGAATGGGCCAAAATACCAGCAACAGTGTGTGAAAACCTTGTGAAGACTTACAGAAAATGTTTGACCTCTGTCATTGCCAACAAAGGCTATATAACAAAGTATTGAGATAAACTTTTGTACTTATTTTCCACCATAATTTGCAAATAAATTAATTAAAAATCCTAAAAATCCTTCATTTTGTCTGTCATAGTTGAAGTGTACCTATGATGAAAATTACAGGCCTCTCTCATCTTTTTAAGTGGGAGAACTTGCACAATTGGTGGCTGACTAAATACTTTTTTGCCCCACTGCACATCATCCCATCTGGTTTGCGCTTAGTGGGACTTTCATTTGTTTTTCAACAGGCCAATGACCCAACATAAGGGCATTTGACCAAGACGGAGAGTGCTGGAGTGCCTCATCAGATGACCTGGCATCCGCAATCACCCAACCTCAACCCAACTGAGATGGTTTGGGATGAGTTGGACCACAGAGTGAAGGAATAGCTGCCAACAAGTGCTGAGCATATGTGGGAACTCCTTCTGTCATGCAGGTGATAGAGGACCCAAAAGCGACTTAACAGAAACAGAGTTTATTCAAGTCCAAACAGGGAATAACAGAAATCCTCTAGTCTGTAGAGGGGAATAACAAGAGAAGCGGCCACAGACTGCAGGTCGCTTCGGGTAGGCGCAGGCCGTAGTTGACAGAGACACCTGCTCACACGCAGCATCTGATGAAGGCAAAAAACACGACAGGACAGGGCGAAACACAATCACAGCACGGTGAATACTAAACAAGGAACCGACGGGACAGGAACGGAACACAAAGGAATAAATAGGGACTCTAATCAGGGGAAAGGATCGGGAACAGGTGTGGGAAGACTAAATGATGATTAGGGGAATAGGAACAGCTGGGAGCAGGAACGGAACGATAGAGAGAAGAGAGAGCGAGAGAGTGAGAGAGGGAGGGGGAGAGAGAGGGATAGAAAGAGGGAAAGAACCAAATAAGACCAGCAGAGGGAAACGAATAGAATGGGGAGCACAGGGACAAGACATGATGATAAATGACAAACATGACAGTACCCCCCCACTCACCGAGCGCCTCCTGGCGCACTCGAGGAGGAATCCTGGCGGCAACGGAGGAAATCATCGATGAGTGAACGGTCCAGCACGTCCCGAGACGGAACCCAACTCCTCTCCTCAGGACCGTAACCCTCCCAATCCACTAAGTATTGGTGACCCCGTCCCCGAGAACGCATGTCCATGATCTTATGTACCTTGTAAATAGGTGCGCTCTCGACAAGGACGGGAGGGGGAGGGAAGACGAACGGGGTGCGAAGAAAGGGCTTAACACAGGAGACATGGAAGACAGGATGGACGCGACGAAGATGTCGCGGAAGAAGCAGTCGCACAGCGACAGGATTGACGACCTGGGAGACACGGAACGGACCAATGAACCGCGGAGTCAACTTACGAGAAGCTGTCGTAAGAGGAAGGTTGCGAGTGGAAAGCCACACTCTCTGGCCGCAACAATACCTTGGACTCTTAATCCTGCGTTTATTGGCGGCTCTCACCGTCTGTGCCCTGTAACGGCAAAGTGCAGACCTCACCCTCCTCCAGGTGCGCTCACAACGTTGGACAAACGCTTGAGCGGAGGGAACGCTGGACTCGGCAAGCTGGGATGAGAACAGAGGAGGCTGGTAACCCAGACTACTCTGAAACGGAGATAACCCGGTAGCAGACGAAGGAAGCGAATTGTGAGCGTATTCTGCCCAGGGGAGCTGTTCTGCCCAAGACGCAGGGTTTCTGAAAGAAAGGCTGCGTAGTATGCGACCAATCGTCTGATTGGCCCTCTCTGCTTGACCGTTAGACTGGGGATGAAACCCGGAAGAGAGACTGACGGACGCACCAATCAAACGACAGAACTCCCTCCAAAACTGTGACGTGAATTGCGGGCCTCTGTCTGAAACGGCGTCTAACGGGAGGCCATGAATTCTGAATACATTCTCAATAATGATTTGTGCCGTCTCCTTAGCGGAAGGAAGTTTAGCGAGGGGAATGAAATGTGCCGCCTTAGAGAACCTATCGACAACCGTCAGAATCACAGTCTTCCCCGCAGACAAAGGCAGACCGGTAATGAAGTCTAAGGCAATGTGAGACCATGGTCGAGAAGGAATAGGGAGCGGTCTGAGACGACCGGCAGGAGGAGAGTTACCCGACTTAGTCTGCGCGCAGTCCGAACAAGCAGCCACGAAACGGCGCGTGTCACGCTCCTGAGTCGGCCACCAAAAGCGCTGGCGAATAGACGCAAGAGTGCCTCGAACACCGGGATGACCAGCTAACTTGGCAGAGTGAGCCCACTGAAGAACAGCCAGACGAGTGGAAACAGGAACGAAAAGGAGGTTACTAGGACAAGCGCGCGGCGACGCAGTGTGCGTGAGTGCTTGCTTAACCTGTCTTTCAATTCCCCAGACTGTTAACCCGACAACACGCCCATAAGGAAGAATCCCCTCGGGATCAGTAGAAGCCACAGAAGAACTAAACAGACGGGATAAGGCATCAGGCTTGGTGTTCTTGCTACCCGGACGGTAAGAAATCACAAACTCGAAACGAGCGAAAAACAACGCCCAACGAGCTTGACGAGCATTAAGTCGTTTGGCAGAACGGATGTACTCAAGGTTCTTATGGTCTGTCCAAACGACAAAAGGAACGGTCGCTCCCTCCAACCACTGTCGCCATTCGCCTAGGGCTAAGCGGATGGCGAGCAGTTCACGGTTACCCACATCATAGTTGCGCTCAGATGGCGACAGGCGATGAGAAAAATAAGCGCAAGGATGAACCTTATCGTCAGACTGGAAGCGCTGGGATAGAATGGCTCCCACGCCTACCTCTGAAGCGTCAACCTCGACAATGAATTGTCTAGTGACGTCAGGAGTAACGAGGATAGGAGCGGACGTAAAACGTTCTTTTAGAAGATCAAAAGCTCCCTGGGCGGAACCGGACCACTTAAAACACGTCTTGACAGAAGTAAGAGCTGTGAGAGGGGCAGCAACTTGACCGAAATTACGAATGAAACGCCGATAGAAATTAGCGAAACCTAAAAAGCGCTGCAACTCGACACGTGACCTTGGAACGGGCCAATCACTGACAGCTTGGACCTTAGCGGAATCCATCTGAATGCCTTCAGCGGAAATAACGGAACCGAGAAAAGTAACGGAGGAGACATGAAAAGAGCACTTCTCAGCCTTTACGTAGAGACAATTTTCTAAAAGGCGCTGTAGAACACGTCGAACGTGCTGAACATGAATCTCGAGTGACGGAGAAAAAATCAGGATATCGTCAAGATAGACAAAAACAAAGATGTTCAGCATGTCTCTCAGAACATCATTAACTAATGCCTGAAAAACAGCTGGCGCATTGGCGAGACCGAACGGCAGAACCCGGTACTCAAAATGCCCTAACGGAGTGTTAAACGCCGTTTTCCACTCGTCCCCCTCTCTGATGCGCACGAGATGGTAAGCGTTACGAAGGTCCAACTTAGTAAAGCACCTGGCTCCCTGCAGAATCTCGAAGGCTGATGACATAAGGGGGAAGCGGATAACGATTCTTAACCGTTATGTCATTCAGCCCTCGATAATCCACGCAGGGGCGCAGAGTACCGTCCTTCTTCTTAACAAAAAGAACCCCGCCCCGGCCGGAGAAGAAGAAGGCACTATGGTACCGGCGTCAAGAGACACAGACAAATAATCCTCGAGAGCCTTACGTTCGGGAGCCGACAGAGAGTATAGTCTACCTCGAGGAGGAGTGGTCCCCGGAAGGAGATCAATACTACAATCATACGACCGGTGAGGAGGAAGGGAGTTGGCTCGGGACCGACTGAAGACCGTGCGCAGATCATGATATTCCTCCGGCACTCCTGTCAAATCGCCAGGTTCCTCCTGAGAAGTAGGGACAGAAGAAACGGGAGGGATGGCAGACATTAAACACTTCACATGACAAGAAACGTTCCAGGATAGAATAGAATTACTAGACCAATTAATAGAAGGATTATGACATACTAGCCAGGGATGACCCAAAACAACAGGTGTAAACGGTGAACGGAAAATCAAAAAAGAAATAGTCTCACTGTGGTTACCAGATACTGTGAGAGTTAAAGGTAGTGTCTCAAATTTGATACTGGGAAGATGACTACCATCTAAGGCAAACATGGGCGTAGGCTTGTCTAACGGTCTGAAAGGAATGTTATGTTTCCGAACCCATGCTTCGTCCATGAAACAACCCTCAGCCCCAGAGTCAATCAAGGCACTGCATGTAGCACCCGAACCGGTCCAGCGTAGATGGACCGACATAGTAGTACAAGATCTAGATGAAGAGACCTGAGTAGTAGCGCTCACCAGTAGCCCTCCGCTTACTGATGGGCTCTGGCCTCTTACTGGACATGAATTAACAAAATGTCCAGCAACTCCGCAATAGAGGCACAGGCGGTTGGTGATCCTCCGTTCCCTCTCCTTAGTCGAGATGCGAATCCCTCCCAGCTGCATGGGCTCAGTCTCAAAGCCAGAGGAGGGAGATGGTTGCGATGCGGAGCAGGGAAACACCGTTGATGCGAGCTCTCTTCCACGAGCCCGGTGACGAAGATCTACCCGTCGTTCTATGCGGATGGCGAGAGCAATCAAAGAGTCCACATCTGAAGGAACCTCCCGGGAGAGAATCTCATCCTTAACCACTGCGTGGAGTCCCTCCAGAAAACGAGCGAGCAGCGCCGGCTCGTTCCACTCACTAGAGGCAGCAAGAGTGCGAAACTCAATAGAATAATCCGTTATGGACCGTTCACCTTGGCATAAGGAAGCCAGGGCCCTAGAAGCCTCCCTACCAAAAACTGAACGGTCAAAAACCCGAATCATCTCCTCTTTAAAGTTCTGGAACTTGTTAGAGCAATCAGCCCTTGCCTCCCAGATAGCTGTGCCCCATTCTCGAGCCCGGCCAGTAAGGAGTGAAATGACGTAAGCAACCCGAGCTCTCTCTCTAGAGTATGTGTTGGGTTGGAGAGAGAACACAATCTCACACTGCGTGAGAAAGGAGCGGCACTCAGTGGGCTGCCCGGAGTAGCAAGGTGGGTTATTAACCCTAGGTTCTGGAGGCTCGGCAGGCCAGGAAGTAACAGGTGGCACGAGACGTAGACTCTGGAACTGTCCAGAGAGGTCGGAAACCTGAGCGGCCAGGTTCTCCACGGCATGGCGAGCAGCAGACAATTCCTGCTCGTGTCTGCCGAGCATGGCTCCTTGGATCTCGACGGCAGTGTAACGAGCGTCTGAAGTCGCTGGGTCCATTCCTTGGTCGGTTCCTTCTGTCATGCAGGTGATAGAGGACCCAAAAGTGACTTAACAGAAACAGAGTTTATTCAAGTCCAAACAGGGAATAACAGAAATCCTCTAGTCTGTAGAGGGGAATAACAAGAGAAGCGGCCACAGACTGCAGGTCGCTTCGGGTAGGCGCAGGCCGTAGTTGACAGAGACACCTGCTCACACGCAGCATCTGATGAAGGCAAAAAACACGACAGGACAGGGCGAAACACAATCACAGCACGGTGAATACTAAACAAGGAACCGACGGGACAGGAACGGAACACAAAGGAATAAATAGGGACTCTAATCAGGGGAAAGGATCGGGAACAGGTGTGGGAAGACTAAATGATGATTAGGGGAATAGGAACAGCTGGGAGCAGGAACGGAACGATAGAGAGAAGAGAGAGCGAGAGAGTGAGAGAGGGAGGGGGAGAGAGAGGGATAGAAAGAGGGAAAGAACCAAATAAGACCAGCAGAGGGAAACGAATAGAATGGGGAGCACAGGGACAAGACATGATGATAAATGACAAACATGACACCTTCAAGACTTTTGGAAAATCCTTCCTCATGAAGCTGGTTGAGAGAATGCCAAGAGTGTTCAAAGCTGTCATCAAGGCAAAGGGTGGTTACTTTAAATAATCTAATATCTAAAATACACATATATATATATATATATATATATATATATATATATATATATATATATATATATATATATATATATATATATACTGTATATAAAATACAGTGCCTTGCGAAAGTATTCGGCCCCCTTGAACTTTGCGACCTTTTGCCACATTTCAGGCTTCAAACATAAAGATATAAAACTCTATTTTTTTTGTGAAGAATCAACAACAAGTGGGACACAATCATGAAGTGGAACAACATTTATTGGATATTTCAAACTTTTTTAACAAATTCAAAACTGAAAAATTGGGCGTGCAAAATTATTCAGCCCCCTTAAGTTAATACTTTGTAGCGCCACCTTTTGCTGCGATTACAGCTGTAAGTCGCTTGGGGTATGTCTCTATCAGTTTTGAACATCGAGAGACTGAATTTTTTTCCAATTCCTCCTTGCAAAACAGCTCGAGCTCAGTGAGGTTGGATGGAGAGCATTTGTGAACAGCAGTTTTCAGTTCTTTCCACAGATTCTCGATTGGATTCAGGTCTGGACTTTGACTTGGCCATTCTAACACCTGGATATGTTTATTTTTGAACCATTCCATTGTAAATTTTGCTTTATGTTTTGGATGTTTTGTTGGAAGACAAATCTCCGTCTCAGTCTCAGGTCTTTTGCAGACTCCATCAGGTTTTCTTCCAGAATGGTCCTGTATTTGGCTCCATCCATTTTCCCATCAATTTTAACCACCTTACCTGTCCCTGCTGAAGAAAAAAGCAGGCCCAAACCATGATGCTGCCACCACCATGTTTGACAGTGGGGATAGTGTGTTCAGGGTGATGAGCTGTGTTGCTTTTACGCCAAACATAACGTTTTGCATTGTTGCCAAAAGGTTCAATTTTGGTTTCATCTGACCAGAGCACCTTCTTCCACATGTGTGGTGTGTCTCCCAGGTGGCTTGTGGCAAACTTTAAACGACACTTTTTATGGATATCTTTAAGAAATGGCTTTCTTCTTGCCACTATTCCATAAAGGCCAGATTTGGGCCGAATACTTTTGCAAGGCACTGTATATAACACTTTTTTGGTTACTACATTATTCCATATGTGTTATTTCATAGTTTTGATGTCTTCACTATTATTCTTCAATGTAAAAATTGTCAAAAATTAAGATTAAACCCTTGAATGAGTAGGTGTGTCCTAACTTTTGTATTATACTGTATATATAGCAGAATATTGGGATGCGAACTCAAAATTGAATACATTTCAACCAATTACCTTGTGTGCGAGATGGATACTTTTATTTTACAGTAGATTTGTTTAACACTACCAATAAACATTTTGTGTGATCCTGATTTAGCCCACTACAGTAAAGCGTTAATGAACTCACAAACCAGACTTGTATGGATGCACCCGCTTTCAATATATGTTGAATCCCTTTATATCCACAGAGTTAGGATACGGATTAAACACCCAGGCAAACACCCAGGTAAATACCCAGGTAACCACCCAGTTAAACACCGAGCGAATTATAGTTGAACAGAGCTGGTGACTGCAGATAGAGGACGTGGAGGTGGATGCAATTACTTCAGAAAGAACTGGATGTAATCAGTGATAGATGGTGTGATTCATAAAACATACTAAGGGGTATGTTTTTACATTAACTTTGGTTTGTACTGACTGCTTGGATGCAAAATGGTTGGTGATTCTGGGAAATATGACACCACATCACAAACATGCACTGTCAGGGATTTCCTCCTCTTCTTCCGAAGAGGAGAGGCGAAAAGGATCAGAGGACCAATATGCGGCATGGTAAGTGTCCATGGTTCTTTTAATACATAAATGTACACATAAACACTACAAAACAATAAACATGGTAAACCTAAACAGTCCTATCTGGTGCAAGGACAGAGACAGGAACAATCACCCACAAACACACAGTGAAACCCAGGCTACCTAAGTATGATTCTCAGAGACAACTAATGACACCTGCCTCTGATTGAGAACCATACTAGGCCGAAACATAGAAATACCCCAAAACATAGAAAAACAAACATAGACTGCCCACTGACCATACTAAATAATGACAAAACAAAGGAAATAAAGGTCAGAACGTGACATGCACACTCATATTCCCTGTGTGAAAATAAGTCCTGTACTGGCAGTATTTCAGTTCTGATCTTAGATCACTGTCACGCCCTAAGACCTCCCTCACTCACGGCTCCAATGTCACACATCACTACGTCGGGGTCCAGCAGGGCTGTCGGCACAAAACACAAGGCATTGACGTTTCAGCCTGCCCTCAGCCTCGCTTTCAACCTCCTTGTGTTTCTGCAGTGAAAAGTTCATTTCGTATTATTTTGTTCAGTGTGTGTCTCTCCCTCTGCTTCCCTCCTAGGAGTTCTCCTTCACTTTGAAAAATTAATAGAGTAATGTTCAAGAATTCTGAAGCTGCGTCAGAGAGATTTGGAAAGACTGTGATTTGTCCAATGATCAGAGGCTCAAGAGGAGATTACTTCCCCTGATATCAACACCACCCAGACAGCAGTACATGATGTCAGTTTCATCAACGACAGGCCATGATTATTCCATTCAAATTCATTTTCTCTCTCCACAACACAACCTAGCAAAGCCAGACTCACACCAGGCAGACAATTGAAAAATTATTCATTGACGGACACTTAAAAAATGCATTGACTTTTTGTTCCCACATATAAAAAAGCAAAATGCCTGGGGATAAAGTGGCTCGGCGAAAGGAGAGGCTTTTGTTCTGTTTTGTGCTGTTTCCCCAGAGATAGCACTCCTCGCATTCAGAGAAAGAGAGAAGGGTGGCGAGGGAGAGAGAGGAAAACAGAGTGATTGAAAGGCTTAAGCACATAATGTGTTATTAAGGAGGGCAGAGTAGGAGGAGGATGACGAGGGTATTATTTAGAGACCCTCTCTGTCTCTCTCTCCTTCTCTCTCTCTCTCGCTCACTCTCACTCTCTCTCTTTCTAACTGTATGGAAGAAATTAGCCACACAAATGCCATAATCCTTTCCCCACAGTAAATTTATTTTCTACAGGGGTGTAAAGTATTTAAGTAAAAATAAGTAATTTTTGGGGGTATCTGTACAAAACGTTACCTTTTTTTATTTTACTACATTCCTAAAGAAAATAATGTACTTTGTACTCCATACATTTTACCTGACACCCAAAATTACTCGTTACATTTTTAATGCTTAGCAGGACAGGAAAATTATCAAATTCACACACTTCTCGAGGGAACATCCCTGGTCGTTACAATTGCCTCTGATCAGGCGGACTCACGAAACACAAATGCTTCATTTGTAAATTATGTCTGAGTGTTGGAGTGTGCCCCTGGCTATCAGTAAATTTTAAAAAAGCAAGAGAATAGTCTGATTTGCTTAATATAGGGAATTTGAAATGATTTTGACTTTTACTTTTACTTTCAATACTTAAGTATATTTTAGCAATTACATTTATTTTTGATACTTAAATATATTTTTAACAAAATCATTTTAGGCTTTTACTCAAGTAGTATTTTACTGGGTGACTTTCACTTTTACTTGAGTAATTTTCTATTAGGGTATCTTTACTCTTACTCGAGTACAACAATTGGGTACTTTTTCCACCACTGATTTTCTAAACACCTGTAACGGCCATCGTCGGTGGAATAAGGTGAGGACCAAGGTGCAGCGTGGTAAGTGTTCATGATTTTTAATACAATCAAAACTGAACACTAAACAAAATAACAACTAGGAAGAACGTACAAACGAAACAGTCCTGTCTAGTGATGAATCACAAAACAGAAAACAACCACCCACGAAACTCAATAGAAAACAGGCTCCCTAAATATGTTTCTCAATCAGGTACAACGATTGACAGCTGCCTCTGATTGAGAACCATACCAGGCCAAACACAGAAATAGCAAATCATAGAAAAACTAACATAGACAACCCACCCAAATCACGCCCTGACCATACTAAAACAAAGACATAAGAAAAGAACTAAGGTCAGAACGTGACAACACCTTCTGGTAACTGCAATACATTTGAACTTTGGAACAGGGTTGAAATAATGGCCTTGGTGGAGTTGCCTTTGAAACTCTATTGTAATCTGAATGAATTGTGTCAGCACTGAATGTTTCCAGGTAAACAGTAGATGAAAACTTTGCAACAAGGTGAGTATGAAGATAAAAATGTAGGAAGGTTTTGGTACAAAGGGAAGAACTGGAGGAAATTGTTATTGTTAGTCTGCCAAAGAGAATTCCAACACTTCACAATGTAGTATTGATTTGTTGGTGTGCATCGAACATGACACTCCTCCCATCAGCAGAGATAGTCTCATAGGCATAGATAGAGCCTAGAGCCAGGAAGGACCTCCAAATTTTCTGTTAGTGCTAGTCAACAGTGAGTTTCTTACTCTGTAATGAGCGGGTGACCTTGGTAAAGACCAGTGAACTCAGGAGTGAGCCACGTAGGAGTTTAGTCAGAGCGTGAAGGCTTAATTGTTTAGCTACAGACACAATTCCCCTCGTCATAACCCTCACCTCTCGCACCAGCACTCATCAGCTACACTCTTCCTCTCTTCCTTCATCCCTCCATCCTCTCATTAGAGGAGACGAGACAGCATAGGCCCATGTAGGCGGTGGTGCTCAAGGCTAATAGAGCATTGTTCCAAAGGACTGATTGTCTCCAACATCAGGCATCACTTGTTCTCTCCCGTCAACAACAGCACTTTCACCTTTCACTATATTGCTTTATTGTCTTAGTCAGATGCAGTGGATGATCTCCACTCTCTGCAATTAAGATGTTGGCTATTGTGTTACTGAGAAAAACGTTAGGTTACACTGAGTGTACAAAACATTATGAACACCTGCTTTTCCAGTTAAAAAAAGACTGACCCGGTGAATCCAGGTGACAGCCACGATATCTTATTGATGTCACTTCTTAAATCCACTTCAATCAGTGTAGATGACGGGGAGGAGACAGGTAAAGAAATTCTTGAGACATGGATTGTGTATATGTGCCATTCAGAGGGGAAATGGGCAAGACAAAAGAATGAAGTGCCTTTGAACAGGGTATGTTAGTAAGCTCATCGAAATAAGAAATGTCCCTTATTCAGGACCCTGTTTTTCAAAGATAATTTGTAAAAAATACAAATAACTTCACAGATCTTCATTGTAAAGGGTTAAAACACTGTTTCCCATGCTTGTTCAATAAACCATAAACAAGTAATGAACATGCACCTTACAGACGGTAGGCAATTAAGGTCACAGTTATGAAAACTTAGGACACGAAAGAGGCCTTTCTACTGACTCTGGAAAACATTTAAGTCATTTAGCAGACGCTCTTATCCAGAGCGAACGCCAAAAGAAAGATGCCCAAGGTCCCTGCTCATCTGCGTGAATGTGCCTTAGGCATGCAGCAAGGAGGCATGAGTACTGCAGATGTGGCCAGGGCAATAAATTCCAATATACGTACTGTGAGAAGCCTAAGACAGTGCTACAAGGAGACATGACAGACAGCTGATCATCCTCGCATTGGCAGATCACGTGTAACAACACCTGCACAGGATCGGTACATCCGAACATCACACCTGTGGGACAGGTACAGGATGGCAACAACAACTGCCCGAGTTACACCAGAAACACGCAATCCATTCTCCAGTGCTCAGACTGTCCGCAATGTTGTAAGGCAGGTCCTCACCAGACATTGCCAGCAACAATGTTGCCTATTGGCACAAACCCATCGTTGCTGGACCAGACAGGACTGTCTAAAAGTGATTTCACTGACGAGTAGCAGTTTTGCCTCACCAGGGGGGATGGTCTGATTCACGTTTATTTTCGAAGGAATGAGTGTTACACCGAGGCCTGTACTCTGGAGGGAGATGGATTTGGAGGTGGAGGGTCTGTCATGGTCTGGGGCGGTGCGTCACAGCATCATCGGACTGAGCTTGTTGTCATTGCAGGCAATCTCAACGCTATGCATTACAGGGAAGACATCCTCCTCCCTCATATGGTACCCTTCCTGCAGGCTCATCCTGACATGATCCACCAGCACAACAATGCCACCAGCCATACTGCTCGTTCTGTGTGTGATTTCCTGCAAGACAGGAATGTCAGTGTTCTGCCATGGCCAGCTAAGAGCCTGGATCTCAATCCCACTGAGCACACCTGGGACCTGTTGGATCGGAGGGTGAGGGCTATAGCCATTCCCCACAGAAATGTCCGGGAACTTGCAGGTGGAAGAGTGGGGTAACATCTCACAGTAAGAACTGGCAAATCTAGTACAGTCCATGAGGAAGAGATGCACTGCAGTACTTAATGCAGCTGGTGGCCACACCAGATACTGACTGTTACTTTGTTCAGGGACACATAATTCCATTTCTGTTAGTCACATGTCTGTGGAACTTGTTCAGTTTATGTGTCAGTTTTTGAATCTTGTTATGCTCATACAATATTTACACATGTTAAGTTTGCTAAAAATAAACGCAGTTGACAGTGAGAAGACGTTTCTTTTTTTGCTGAGTTTATATGCCAGGTGCAATGCTGTAAGTATGTCAAGAACTGCAACACTGCTGGGTTTTTCACGCTCAACAGTTTCCGGTGTGGGTCCACTACCCAAAGGACATCCAGGCAACTTGACACAACTCTGGGAAGCATTGAAGTCCACATGGGCCAACATACCTGTAGAATGCTTTAGACACCTTGTAGGGTCCATGCTCCAACAAATGGATAATGTTCTGAGGGAAAAAGGGAGCGCAACTCAATATTATGAAGGTATTCCTAATGTTTTACACGCTCAGTGTATATCTATGCTACTGTAAAAAATACTTTAATTACTTTTGAGCTTTGAACTATTTTTCTTATAGAGATTGTTTGAGAAGAAAATCCCTTCAAGATGCAAAATCTAAGATAAAATAGTTGTTTCTGGAGATTGTAAGGTCGTGGACTGCATGTTATTTTTGTGGAGATGGATCATCGCTTGCTGTTCTGGCATTCCTTTTGCTTTATGGCAGCACACATTATTCTCAATAGTAACAAGAATGTGCTTCTCTCTCAATAAACCATCCAATACATCAACATGGTGTAAGGAAATGCTCCCTTATGAATCTTATGGAAATGTCATTATGTGAACATATACCCTCAACAGGAAAGCCCGATGTTCATATCCTTACAAGTAAACCAACCTGTATTGGATAAGTGCCAGGGAAATCTCTCTATTGCGCTAAGAAATCACCTCTGTCTGCGTTATATGACCATCGAGGTTGACAGTTAAATAAACATGCGCTAGCCTCGCGTGATTCGTGTGTGGATCTGAGAAGATGCTGTCATTAGCACATCATACTGTTAAATATTTCCGTTTCAGACACAATGTTTGCGCTCGGGGACTTTGACTGATGGGGTGATTATGAGGCAGGCGATCTGTATGGAAGGTATAACGTCTTCCTCACCAGATGGCAGGAGGCAAAACAGACACACATACACACACACACACATGCCTGCAGGTACTCAAATGCACCAATGCACACGCTCCCAGGCATTCATATGCACACGTGCACGCACTCTGACCCATACCCATACCGCACTGCTTTGCTTTATCTAGGCCAGGTCGCAGTTGTAAAAGAGAACTTGTTCTCAACTGGCCTACCTGGTTAAATAAAGGTGAAATAATTTTTTTAATAAAAAACCTGCAGACTTTGTGGATAGCCTTGCAGAGATTTTCTAAGCCTGTAGGGACTGACTGGGTAGAGAGACACCTTGGCGCTGCTGCAGACTTCCTGCATGGCATTGGATAGACCCAAAGCCTTCTGCTATGCTACATTCTGATTGAGCACTGCCTCTTTCACTTTTAATGTCCCTGCAATCCATCAGTCTCCACATCTGTTCACTGTCTCCCTATCATCCTTCACACGTCACCACTTACCCATCACGCCCCGCGTCCCCACTCTCCCATCACACCCCACTTCCCCACGCATCCATCATGCCCCGTGTCCCCAATCTCTCATCACGGCCCACATCCCCACTCTCCCATCACATACCACATCCCCACTCTCCCGTCAGATACGACATCCCCACTCTTCTATCACACCACACGTCACCACTCTCACATCATTTGAATTATGTATGCATTTATTTATTTAATCAAGCAACATAGCTAACAAAATGATTATACCCATCGCAACTTGAAAATACAACTGACCCGACACAAAAAAACATAATTGCATTCCCTAAGCTAGGATAATGCCCATGAATTTAAAATGCATACAAATCAATATGAAATCAAAATGCATTTGCAATGCAGGATTGTGCATTCGTCATGGCATTCCCTAAGCTAACACGTGGAGACAGACAGGGCAATAATTAATTCACACATTTTGCTTCCTACACGGCACCATACAAGCATTTATGCTACATATTTGATTGTAACGAATAAAATTTGATTTGATTTGATGATAAAGGCCAAAAGACTCACTGAAACAAAACACAATTCAAATGGACCAAGAGAGCGAATCCATTCATATTGTCACGCCCTGACCTTAGAGATCCTTTCATTTCTCTATTTGGTTAGGTCAGGGTGTGATTAGGGTGGGCATTTTAGTTTTTTGTTTCTATGTTGGCCTGGTATGGTTCCCAATCAGACGCAGCTGTCTATCGTTGTCTCTGATTGGGGATCATATTTAGGCAGCCTTTTCCCACCTGTTGTTTGTGGGATCTTATTTTTGTGTAGTGCCTGTGAGCACTCCATTACTTCACGTTTAGTTTGTTTCTGTATTGTTTTGGTGAGTTTCAATAATTAAACATGTGGAACTCTACGCACACTGCGCCTTGGTCCATTTATTCTTCCAACAATCGTGACAGAAGATCCCACCTGCTTAGGAACAAGCAGCGTGTCCAGGAGGAGCAGACAGCCTGGACGTGGGAGGATATATTGGACGGGAAGGGATCCTGGACGTGGGAGGAAATCCTGGCCGGAAACGATCGCCTTCCATCGGAGCAGACGGAAGCAGCGGAGGAGCAACAACAATGACACCGGGGTTCGCGGCCGCAAAGGAAGCCCGAGAGGCAGCCTCCAACCATTTTTTGGGGGAGGCACACGCGGTGGTTGGCGGAGCAAAGGTGGGAAGCAGAACCAACTCCCTGTACTCACTGTGTAGAGTTGGTCACCGTTCAGGTGCCATGTTTTCCGGTTCTACACACCGTGTCTCCAGTGCGCTTCCACAGCCGGGTGCATTCTGTGCCAGCTCCCCGCACTTGTCGTGCTAAAGTGGGTAACTGTCCAGGACGGGTTGTGCCGGCCCAGTGCTCCTGGTCTCCAGTACGCCTCCAGGGTCCAGTAAATCCTGCGCCGGATCTACGCACTGTGTCTCCAGTGCACCTTCTGTGACGACCCTCCCACTCTGTCTGCCGTATTCTCTCTGTTATTTCCTTATTAGGATGCTGGTGGGCGGAGTTGGGAGGGTCGTCAGCTACATGGGAAACACCTGGGCCCGGTGTCTCCCCGGATAAATACACCACTTCCCCATTCATGGAGGAGACTCTCTCCATGCAGACACCTTTATAGATTTGGTTGTTTTTCTTGGTGGTTTTTTGGTTGTTTGCTTTGGAACCGTTCAACACCCTGCATTATCACATTCATGCAAAACACTCACTTACACTACTGACTACTGATTACAGACACCATTGTATATTATACTTAGTTACTTATTTAATAAATATATATTTTATTACTCCTTATCTCCACATTGTCTCCCTTTTGTTACGGGCTTTGAGCCGGTTCGTGACACTTCACAGCCCAGTGCATCCTGTGCCAGCTCCCCCCGCGTTTCCCGTGCGAAGGTGTTCATTGGTCCAGAACTCGTTGTGCCAGCTCTATACTCCAGACCTCCAGTGATGATCCATGGCCCGAAGCCTCCAGTGATGATCCATGGCCCGGAGCCTCCAGTGATGACCCATAGCCCGGAGCCTCCAGTGATGATCCATGGCCCGGAGCCTCCAGAGACGATCCATGGCCCGGAGCCTGCAGAGACGGTTCCCGGTCCGGAGCCTCCAGCGAGGGTTCCCAGTCCGGATCCTCCAGCGACATTTCCCAGTCCGGAGTCCCCGGCAACAATCTATGGTTCGGAGTCCCCAGCGACAATCCACGGTCCAGAGTTTCCGGCGACGATCCACGGTCTTATTCCTCCGGCGTGGATTCACGGTCCGGAGCTTCCAGCGACGATCTACGATCCGGATACCCCGGCGACGATCCACGGTCCTGAGCTTCCGGCGACGATCCACGGCCCGGTTCCTCTGGTGATGATCCACGGCCTGGTTCCTCCGGTGACGATCCACAGTCCGGAGCTTCCAGCGACGATTCCTGCACCAGAGGCACCACCTAAGCTGGCGGATCCTCGAGCGGAGTGGGGTCGACATCCCGCAACGGAGCCGCCACCGAGGCTGGATTCCCAACCGGACCCTCCCCTACAGAGTCAGGTTTTGCGGCCAGAGTCCGCACATTTTTGGGGGGGGGGGGGTTCTGTCACGCCCTGACCTTAGAGATCCTTTAATTTCTCTATTTGGTTAGGTCAGGGTGTGATTAGGGTGGGCACTCTAGTTTTTCATTTCTATGTTGGCCTGGTATGGTTCCCAATCAGAGGCAGCTGTCTATCGTTGTCTCTGATTGAAGATCATATTTAGGCAGCCTTTCCCACCTGTTTGTGGGATCTTGTTTTTGTGTAGTGCCTGTGAGCACTACATTACTTCACGTTTAGTTTGTTTCTGTATTGTTTCGGTGAGTTTCAATAATTAAACAGGTGGAACTCTACGCACATTGCGCCTTGGTCCATTTATTCTTCCAACGATCATGACACATATACAGTCAATGGAGTGAACAAAGCGTTAGGCTTGTTTTCCTTTTTCTTTTTGGCAATTTCATGAAACTGTAGCTAAACACACTGGCGAGATAGAACACCAGAGCCAGGTAACAGCACACTGCTCAGCACCACACTATGAAGCAGGTTTGAGGAGTTGGTGAATTAACTTTGGTCAACTTTGTATTCAACTCTGGATAGCCGGTCATACGTAAGTGGCTCTCACCTTTTTTTTCCAGGTTAATGTTTACGTCAACAAAACCTTCAGAATTAACCTGCAGGCTAACTCCACTAATCCTGAAATAATTACTGAGCCACGGGTTGAGGACAAATTAAATAAATGTCGCAGAAATTGCATCATCATCCCCTTCGTTTGAGGAAGACGACTGATTCAATATTTTATTAATGACATTTTTTCTATAGTAATATTAAAATACCTATGACATTACACATTTAGTGATGACAGAATACATTTGAAAGTTCAGACACAGTAAAACTTTTGTATGACTTAATAAAATAATTGCATGGACATGTGGGGGAAAAGAGTGTTGGTGCATTGATAAGAACACGAAAGCACTTCAAAGACGACATTAGCGATAGCAATAAAAGAAAACAGCATTTCCAATAGCCTATTTCACAGCATAGCCTGCTGAATTTGCAAGTTAACTTTTTATAATATTAATATTGATTTCGGCAGAAATGAAAATGTGCCACTGACTCGTCCATGGATTGATGGTTCAGCATTGTCTCTACAAATAGTTTGGCATTCAACTATCAATGTGCGACCTGAACACACAGTTACAAGCCTGCTTGAGTTAGCTTCAGCTGCATGATCAATATCTATCCACCTTCGTAGTATAGAAGTCTGAGCTGGAACATGAAGCTAACTTAAGTTGGCTAGTTTTATAAAAGCCTGAGTAAATCTAGCTTCAATCACAGTATACTGTACCCCTCAGGTTAACAAAAATGTTATATTCTCTGACTATACAAAAACATGCGAGCTTGAGGTGACAGGTGATTTGCTAAATGTAGGACTGCATACGGATCTTAGATTTTTTTTAAACAGAAATTAAAGATAAAACTCTCCACTCGTGATCTCTCATTCCAACTGCATTTTTTCTCCCTTTCGTGCAGTTGGTGAAATAGCTGTGCAGATCAGTGAAATACACAGAACCAGCTGAGCTGTTTGACAATTGACTTACTTTGTAACTAGCTAGTTAGATACAGTAATATGTTCTAGCTAGCTAGCTAGCTATCAAGCTATCCGCAACATCTCAAGACATCAGCCAGGAAGTTTAAGCTTGGTCGCAAATGGGTGTTCCAAATGGGCAATATGCCCAAGCATACTTCCAAAGTTGTTTCAAAATGGCTTAAGGTGAACAAAGTCAAGGTATTGGAGTGGCCATCGCAAAGCCTTGACCTCAGTTCTATAGAAGATTTGGGGGCAGAACTGAAAAAGTGTGCGTGAGCAAGGAGGCCTACAAACCTGACTCAGTTACACCAGGTCTGTCAGGAGGAATGGGCAAAAAATCACCCAACTTATTGTGGGAATCTCATGGAAGGCTACCTGAAATGTTTTCTCCAAGTAAACAATTTAAAGGCAATGCTACCAAATACTACTTGAGTATATGTAAACTTCTGACCCACTGGGAATGTGATGAAAGAAATAAAAGCTTCTCTCATTCTCTCTACTATTATTCTGACATTTCACATTCTTAATGAGGTGGTAATCTTAACTGACATAAGACAAGGAATTGTTACTCTGATTAAATGTCAGGAATTGTGAAAAAATTAGTTTAAATATATTTGGCTAAGGTGTGTGTAAACTTCCGACTTCAACTGTATCTATTTGAAAATCTGTATTTTCCTTGCACAAGATGTTTAGCTGCCTGTTCACATTTGTCTCTCTGTCACTCAAACAGTGTGCAGTGCTGCCACTACTACCTATGTCTAATGCTACCAAGGGGGAAATGTTTTCCCTTTTTCTCTAAAAAAGCGTACCCCCTTAATTCTACCACTGGGGATAACTCACAGTGTAATATATAACAATTTGGGAGTGCTAACAATCTGTCCAGCAACATATCTAACAAACTGTCCAGCAACATATCTAACAATCTGTCCAGCAACATATCTAACAATCTGTCCAGCAACATATCTAACAATCTGTCCAGCAACATATCTAACAATATGGCCAGCAACATATCTAACAATATGGCCAGCAATATATCTAACAATCTGTCCAGCAATATATCTAACAATCTGTCCAGCATATATCTAACAATATGGCCAGCAATATATCTAACAATCTGTCCAGCAATATATCTAACAATCTGTCCAGCAACATATCTAACAATATGGCCAGCAACATATCTAACAATCTGTCCAGCAACATATCTAACAATATGGCCAGCAACATATCTAACAATCTGTCCAGCAACATATCTAACAATCTGTCCAGCAACATATCTAACAATCTGTCCAGCAACATATCTAACAATCTGTCCAGCAATATATCTAACAATATGGCCAGCAACATATCTAACAATCTGTCCAGCAATATATCTAACAATCTGTCCAGCATATATCTAACAATCTGTCCAGCATATATCTAACAATCTGGCCAGCATATATCTAACAATCTGGCCAGCAATATATCTAACAATCTGGCCAGCATATATCTAACAATCTGGCCAGCAATATATCTAACAATCTGGCAGCAACATATCTAACAATCTGTCCAGCATATATCTAACAATCTGTCCAGCATATATCTAACAATCTGGCCAGCAACATATCTAACAATCTGGCCAGCAACATATCTAACAATCTGTCCAGCAATATATCTAACAATCTGCCAGCAACATATCTAACAATCTGTCCAGCAATATATGTAACAATCTGTCCAGCATATATATAACAATCTGGCCAGCATATATCTAACAATCTGGCCAGCAACATATCTAACAATCTGGCCAGCAATATATCTAACAATCTGTCCAGCATATATCTAACAATCTGTCCAGCATATATCTAACAATCTGTCCAGCATATATCTAACAATCTGGCCAGCAACATATCTAACAATCTGGCCAGCAATATATCTAACAATCTGGCAGCAACATATCTAACAATCTGTCCAGCATATATCTAACAATCTGTCCAGCAATATATCTAACAATCTGTCCAGCATATATCTAACAATCTGGCCAGCATATATCTAACAATCTGGCCAGCAACATATGTAACAATCTGGCCAGCAATATATCTAACAATCTGGCCAGCAACATATCTAACAATCTGTCCAGCAATATATCTAACAATCTGTCCAGCAATATATCTAACAATCTGGCCAGCAACATATCTAACAATCTGTCCAGCAATATATGTAACAATCTGTCCAGCAATGTATGTAACAATCTGGCCAGCAATATATCTAACAATCTGACCAGCAATATATATAACAATCTGGCCAGCAACATATCTAACAATCTGGCCAGCAATATATGTAACAATCTGTCCAGCAATATATGTAACAATCTGTCCAGCAATATATCTAACAATCTGGCCAGCAACATATCTAACAATCTGGCCAGCAATATACTGTATCTAATGTATATATCTTTGTCCTATTATTTTTATTACTACTTTTTATGAGAGATGTTTTTGGGGTGTGCTAGGACTTTGAGGAGAGGGTTGTTGAGAATGCAGAAGAGTTGAGGAGTAGGTTGGAAGTGAGATGGGGATGAAGACTGTTGCCCAGTCAGGCTGGTCTGAGTCAGACAGACAATGAAGAAGAGGAGAGTAGGTAATCATGGGGTTGATCAGTGGCCACATTGATTTCCATTTCCTCTTCTCTTTTCCCCCTTCAGATTTTATTTTACAAGATGGATGCCTTTTCATGGCCGCATTCGGACTCTTTCCCTAATTAGCCAGCGGTGTTAATTAGATTAGCTAAGTGGAAAGAATGGATGGCTAGGAACTCCCATGTGTCAAGGAAATACATTACCTCTTGAAGTGGGAGGGGGAGGGTGCGGGGAAAGTAGCCCTTTGAGAAAAGAACTAGGAAATATACGAATAGAAAATTAACCAAATCCACATCAACATAAATGCACAGTACTCTGTGAAAGACCGGAATGTAGCCTTGAAGGAAGACAAACAAATATAAATGGCACTGTGCTTTACCACAAATTGGATTTTTCAAAACTATGAGCATTATAAAGAATCTTGAGAGCAAAGGTCAAGGTTGTTTCTGGCATGTTGAATGGATGTGTTGTATAATGTCCTTTGGAAAAACAAATTAAATGTAAAATAATTTGATTTAAAAACACATTTTCAGGAAATGAGTTGAGTTACTTGAGCTTCAGATTCCTATGAAGGAGAAATGTCATGCGTGAGTGACAGTTTTGGATTAGAATGAATTTGCTCCGAGCAACAGAAAGGAAACGAGAGAGACACAACAGAGCGAAACACTAGGAAACCTGAAAACAGATAGCTTGCCAACATTTCCTAAAGAGTTAAAAACCTTGAGTTTACAGCTCCTTTAGGGGTGCCAGCTCCTTTAAAGAAACATATTGACACATTCATTAAGAGTGAACTCGAGTGTCTTATATTGAGTAGAGAAACTCCTCTTTAGGGAAATCAGACCAAAACACCAAGTGACATTTATCTGTGCCAGCGGATGACAATAGCATCTCAATTACTTCACAGGTGCAACACAACTGCAGGTGCAAAACGCAACAGCAAGTCATTTCAGCTTAATTATTATGTTAACCTTTTTAATTAAGTTTAGCTTTATAATGGCTGTCTCATTATGACCATCAACAGCACAACACTTCAAAGATGAGTCAGTAGCCTTGCATGACTCAAACAGACATTTTGACTAGCTAAAGTGAGTTGTTCTGTTTTAAATGTGGTACCTGTACAATGTGAATGAAATTACAGTATGACGCCTCCAATACACCTACATGTGTAAGGTTCTGCTATTCTTTTCTTAGTCAACCTTGTGTTCTTTTTATTTGTGTTCTGGAACATAGCCCTGTCTTTCATTTTTGTTCATTGATTTCACCTGTGTTTGTTTCTCACCTGGTCTCATCAGCTCCCTATTCAGTTCAGTTCTTTCTGTTTGTATGGTGGTTTGTTTGTTTTTGACTGCCAACCTGTGTTTAACAATTGCCTGCCTGTGACCACGATTCCTGCCTTCTGCGAAGGCTTCATAAACATGCTCCACTTGTGAATCTACACCTTTTTCTCCCTGAGTATTCATTACAATATGAGAGTCAATAGGTTGCCATTAACTTTACTTGTTCTTCTCAGCATTTGGACAGTATACATAGAAAGTAGATGTGACAATTGTCTGCTAGGGTGTCTTGTGTCAATAAAAACAGCTGAATGTAATGACGTCACATTAAAAAAAAAGGCGAAAAACCTAGAGTGTTGAATAAAAATTAAGAGGTTAATGTGTTTCCATTATGCATTTAAGCAAATGACTTGGTTCATGTCTCAGCAGTGTTAATTTTGGCACTCTTTTTTTAGATTTGGTCTAGTCTTGGTCATTTTGACTAAAATATCATTAAGTCTTAGTCGCATCTCTCTCTCTCTCTCTCTCTCTCTCCTTGTGTGTGTCTGTTTGTGTAATGTGTAATATTTATGTAGGCCGAATTAGGAATTCACATGGTCATCTATGTTTACTATACTGTACTTTAATGAGGCAATACAAATGTGCATTGACTAAAATATGACTCAAGTTAAAGGTCATTTAGTTGACTAAAAGCAACCACAGTTTTCACAATTTTGACATAACTAGACTAAAACATTAATCAAACGACAGAAATGTGACTGATACTTAATGATATTTTAGTCAAAATGACGAAGACTAAAACTAAATAAAAGAGCCAAATTAACACTGATCCAGCCAACCAGACAATTCTTGTCCTGCAAAGAAACATACTTTTTTGAAGTTGAAAAAAGTGATTTTGGAAGCATGTTCCCGGTACGCAAGTAGCCTAGTGATGACATCACGTGCCCGACATTCACAAGTATTCATCAATCTTCATTTATTCAAAAAGCACAGTTTCTATCATCGTTTGTTTCAATAACACAAATGTTGTCGACCTTTAGAAAGTGTCTCCTATATCTGCCATTTCCATTACACATCTCGCAATTATTGTTATTATTATTGCTTTTTTGAATATACCTAGGAAACCTGTCTTGTGTCTCAATTGGCACCCAACTCACTATGGAGCCCATTCTTTTCCCCCATGACCCATAGGTATAGATATTTTAGGGAGCGCTCTGTTGGATCAAATCCAATCAAATTGTTTTTGTCACATGCGCCGAATATAACAGGTTTAGACCTTACCGCGAAATGCTTACTTATAAGCACTTAATCAACAATGCAGAGTTGTTTTTTTAGGTAACTAATTCTTTGCTAAAAATAAACAATAATACTAAATACTAAAATTATACAAATATAAAAGCAACACAATAAAATAACAATCACGAAGCTGTGTGCAGAGTCAATACAGAGTCAATACCTGTGCAGAGTCAATGTGCGGGGGTACAGGTTAGTCAAGATAATTGAGGTAATATGTACATATAGGCAGGGGTAAAGTGACTATGCATAGATAATAAACAACGAGTAGCTGCAGCGTAAAAAAAGGGGGTCAACGCAAATAGTTCAGACAGCCATTTGTTTAACTGTTTAGTCAATTTATGGTTTGGGGGTAGACACTGTTAAGAAGCCTTTTGGATCGAGACTTTGAGCTCTGGAACCACTTGCCGTGTGGTAGCAGAGAGAGCAGTCTTTGACTTCGGTGGCTGGAGACTTTGATCATTTGTAGGGCCTTCCTCTGACACCAAATCGTTTCAGTCTCCCGGGGGGAAAAGGTGTAGGTGTCGTGCCCTCTTCACGACTGTCTGGGTGCGTTTGGACCATGATTGTTTGTTAGTGATATGGACATCATGGAACTTGAGACCTCCATATTGTAGGCTATCCAATACATGGTTGCCATTGTTGAAGCACGCAATCAAATCAAATGTTATTGGTCACATACACATGGTTAGCAGATGATAATGTGAGTGTAGCGAAATGCTTGTGCTTCCAGTTCCGACAGTGCAGTAATATTTAACATGTAATCTAACAAATTCACAACGACTACCTTATACACACAGATGTAAATGGGTGAATAAGACTATGTACATATAAATACATGGATGAGCGATGGCCGTGCGGCACAGGCAAGATGCAGTAGATGGTATAGAATACAGTATATACTGTATTCATTACATATGAGATGAGTAATGTAGGATATGTAAACATTATTAAAGTGGAGTTATTTAAAGTGATGAGTGATACCTTTATGAAATCAATTTATTAAATGTATTAAAGTGGCCAGAGATTTGAGTCTGTATGTTTGCAGCAGCCACTCTATGTTAGTGATGGCTGTTTAACAGTGTGATGGCCTTGAAATAGAAGCTGTTTTTCAGTCTCTCGGTCCCCGCTTTGATGCACCTGTACTGACCTCGCCTTCTGGAAGATAGCGGGGTGAACAGGCAGTGGCTCTGGAGGTTGTTGTCCTTCATGATCATTTTGGCCTTCCTGTGACATTGGGTGGTGTAGGTGTCCTGGAGGGCAGGTAGTTTGCCCCCTGGTGATGCGTTGTGCAGATCACACTACCCTCTGGAGAGCCTTGCGGTTGTGGGCAGAGCAGTTGCCATAGCGTGATACAGCCTGACAGGATACTCTCGATTGTGCATCTGTAAAAGTTTGTGAGTGTTTTAGGTGACAAGCCACATTTTTTCAGCCTCCTGAGGTTGAAGAGGCGCTATTGCGCCTTCTTCACCACGCTGTCTGTGTGGGTGGACCATTTCAGTTTATCCGTGATGTGTACACCGAGGAACTTAGAAGTTTCCACCTTCCCCACTACTGTCCCATTGATATGGATGGGGGATGCTCCGTCTGCTGTTTCTTGAAGTCCACGATCATCTCCTTTGTTTTGTTGACGTTGAGTGAGAGGTTATTTTTCTGACACCACATTCGGAGGGCCCTCACCTCCTCCCTGTAGGCCTTCTCGTCGTTGTTGGTAATCAAGCCTGCCACTGTCGTGTCATCTGCAAACTTGATGATTGCATTGGAGGCGTGCATGGCCACGCCGTCATGGGTGAACAGGTAGTACAGGAGAGGGCTGAGAATGCACCCTTGTGGGGCCCCAGTGTTGAGGATCAGCGGGGCAGAGATGTTGTTTCCTACCCTCACCACCTGGGGGCATCCCGTCAGGACCCAGTTGCACAGGGTGGGGTCGAGCCCATGGTCTCGAACTTAATGACGAGTTTGGAGGGTACTATGGTGTTAAATGCCTGTAATCACAGCTCAGCATTCTTACATAGTTATTCCTCTTGTCCAGATGGGATTAGGGCAGTGCACAGTGTGATGGCGACTACGTCGTCTGTGGACCTATTGGGGCGGTAGGCAAATTGGAGTGGATCTAGGGTATCAGTTAGGGTGGAGGTGATACGATCCTTGACTAGTCTCTCAAAGCACTTCATGATGAAAGAGTTCTACGTTGCGATAGTAATTTAGTTCAGTTACCTTAGCTTTCTTGGGAGCAGGAATAATGGTGGCCATATTGAAGCATGTGGGCACAGCAGACTGGGATTGATTTAATATGTCCATAAACACACCGGCCATCTAGTCTGTGCGTGCTCTGAGGACTCAGCCCGTCTGGGCCGGGAGCCTTGCGAGGGTTAACACATTTAAATGTTTTACTCACGTTAGCCACTGTGAAGGAGCCCGCCGGTTTTGGTAGCGGGCCGTGTCAGTGGAACTGTATTGTTCTCAAAGCGAGCAAAAAGTGCGTGTGTGTGTGTGTGTGTGTGTGTGTGTGTGTGTGTGTGTGTGTGTGTGTGTGTGTGTGTGTGTGTGTGTGTGTGTGTGTGTGTGTGTGTGTGTGTGTGTGTGTGTGTGTGTGTGCGTGGCGTGCAGGCGCAACTAGTTCTCACAGTCTCACGTCAGAATTAGACCATCCATTGTTTCTCAAATGTCAAATTTCAAAGTTTGTTGCAAGGTAACATTTCTCAGTGTTTAAAATTCAGTATAGACATTAAGGTAAGGGTTAAGGTTTGGGATAGGTTTAAAACAAAATAACTTTTTATCACTGGATTTGAATTTGCAACCTTTGAAATCAGAGGCAGATGCTTAAATTCATCCCCCATCCATATCGACATCCACAAATCCCTGAACATAACCGAAACCTACTTGAAGGTAACAGCGCTCACTGTTTCCCCTAGTGTCCGGTTTCCACGTCATCCCCCGACGTCCTTAGTCATCAAATACTGACTTTTATCTCGGGTGACCTGGCTGTGCAGGCGTGTGTGTGTGTGTGAAAACACTTCGTTTAGGATGTGTTTATCTTTGGGTAGATGGTTGCAATATTCCTCCCGAGAAGGTTTAAGTTAAATATTAACACTATTGTTACTTCTTTATATATCACAAAAACTCCTCAACATCAAGGCATGTCCACTGGAAGTAGAAGCCTAGGTGTTATTGTCCATTAGTTTACTCCAATTAGAGGAGGAGTGGTAGGGTTAGGGGAAATTAATAAAGGAAAATATATAATTTTTCTACATATACCATGGGGAGAACAAGTATTTGATACACTGCCGATTTTGTAAATCTCCTGTCATGTATTGTCATATATTGTCATGTCTTGTCCCTGTGCTTTCTCTTCTATTCGTTTCCCCCTGCTTGTCTTATTAGGTTTCTTTCCCTCTCTCTATCCCACTCTCTCTCTATCGTTCCGTTCCTGCTCCCAGCTGTTCCTCATTCTCCTAACGACCTCGTTTACTCTTTCACACCTGTCCCCTATTTTGCCCTCTGATTAAGTCTCTATTTCTCTCTCTGTTTCTGCTTCTGTCCTTGTCGGATTCTTGTTTGCTGTTGCTGTGTTCTTGTTCCGTCCTGTAGTGTTTTGCCTTATCATCAGATGCTGCGTGTGAACAGGTGTCTCTGTCAGCTACGGTCCGCGCCTACCCGAAGGGACCTGCAGTCTGTTGCCGCTTATCCTGTAATTCCCTCTACAACAAGAGGATTTCTGTTTTCCCCGTTTGGACATTTCCTGTAAAGGATTGAGGATTATGTTATTTCTGTTTGGACTTAAATAAACTCAGTTTCTGTTAAGTCGCTTTTGGGTCCTCACTCACCTGCATAACAGAAGAATCCGAACAAGAATGGACCCAGCGACTTCGGATCCTCTCTACTCTGCCGTCGAGTTCCAGGGAGCGATGCTAGGCAGACACGAACAGGAATTGTTTGCTGCTCGACATGCCGTTGAGACCCTGGCCGCCCAAGTCTCCGGCCTCTCGGAGGAGATTCACAATCTCCGCCTCGATCCACCGGTTACCTCCTGGGCTTCCGGGTCTCCGGAGCCCAGAATTAATAACCCACCGTGTTACTCTGGGGAGCCCACTGAATGTCGCTCGTTTCTTACCCAGTGTGATATTGTGTTCTCTCTCCAGCCCCACACGTACTCCAGGGGTATTGCTCGTATCGCCTACGTCATATCTCTCCTTACTGGACGGGCTCGGGAGTGGGGCACGGCTATCTGGGAGGCAAGGGCTGAGTGTACTAACCAGTATCAGAACTTTAAGGAGGAGATGATACGGGTTTTTGATCGTTCTGTTTTTGGGAAAGAAGCTTCCTGGTCCCTGTCTTCCCTATGTCAAGGTAATCGATCCATAACGGATTACTCTATAGAGTTTCGCACTCTTGCTGCCTCCAGTGACTGGAACGAGCCGGCGTTGCTCGCTCGTTTTCTGGAGGGACTCCACGCTGAGGTTAAGGATGAGATTCTCTCCCGGGAGGTTCCATCCAGCGTGGATTCTTTGATTGAACTCGCTATTCGCATAGAACGACGGGTAGATCTTCGTCACCGAGCTCATGGAAGAGAGCTCGCGTTAACAGTGTCCCCCCTCTCCCCGTCACTACCATCTCCCCCACTGGCTCAGGTGTTGAGCCCATGCAGCTGGGGGTATTCGCATCTCGACTAAGGAGAGGGAACGGAGAATCACCAACCGCCTCTGTCTCTATTGCGGTTCCGCTGGTCATTTTGTCATTTCATGTCCAGTAAAAGGCCAGAGCTCATCAGTAAGCGGAGGGCTACTGGTAAGCGCTACTACTCTGGCCTCTCCGTCAAGTTCCTGTACTACCTTGTCGGTCCATCTACGCTGGACCGGTTCGGCAGCTTCCTGCAGTGCATTAATAGACTCTGGGGCGGAGGGCTGTTTTATGGACGAAGCCTGGGCTCGGGAACATGACATTCCTCTCAGGCAGTTAGGGAGCCCACGGTTATGTTCGCCTTGGATGGTAGTCCTCTCCCCAGGATTCAGCATGAAACGCTACCTTTAACCCTCACTGTCTCTGGTAATCATAGTGAAACCATTTCTTTTTTGATTTTTGTTCACCTTTTACACCTGTTGTTTTGGGCCATCCCTGGCTAGTGTGTCATAATCCTTCTATTAATTGGTCTAGTAATTCTATCCTCTCCTGGAACGTCTCTTGTCATGTTAAGTGTTTAGTGTCTGCTATTCCTCCTGTTTCTTCTGCTCCCTCTTCACAGGAGGAGCCTGGTGATTTGACAGGGGTGCCTGAGGAATATCATGATCTGCGCACGGTCTTCAGTCGGTCCAGGGCCACCTCCCTTCCTCCTCACCGGTCGTATGATTGTTGTATTGATCTCCTTCCGGGTACTACTCCCCCACGGGGTAGACTAGACTCTCTGTCGGCTACCGAACGTAAGGCTCTCAAGGGTTATTTGTCTGTAGTTCTCGACACCGGTACCGTGGTCCCTTCCTCCTCTCCCGCCGAAGCGGGGTTCTTTTTTGTTAAGGAAGAGGACGGGACCCTGCGCCCCTGCGTGGATTATCGAGGGCTGAATGACATAACGGTTAAGAATCGTTATCCGCTTCCCCTTATGTCATCAGTTTTCGAGATTCTGCAGGGAGCCAGGTTCTTTACTAAGTTGGACCTTCGTAACGCTTACCATCTCGTGCGCATCAGGAAGGGGGACGAGTGGAAAACGGCGTTTAACACTCCGTTTGGGCATTTTGAATACCGGGTTCTGCCGTTCGGTCTAGCTAATGCTCCAGCTGTCTTTCAGGCATTAGTGAATGATGTACTGAGTGACATGCTGAACATCTTTGTTTTTGTTTACCTTGACGAGATCCTGATTTTTTCACCGTCACTCCAGATTCATGTTCAGCACGTTCGACGTGTCCTCCAGCGCCTTTTAGAGAATTGTCTTTATGTGAAGGCTGAGAAGTGCGCTTTTCATGTCTCCTCCATCACTTTTCTCGGTTCTGTTATTTCCGCTGAAGGCATTCAGATGGACCCCGCTAGGGTCCATGCTGTCAGTGATTGGCCCGTCCCTAAGTCACGTGTCGAACTGCAGCGCTTTCTCGGTTTCGCGAATTTCTATCGGCGTTTCATTCGTAATTTCGGTCAAGTGGCAGCCCCTCTCACAGCCCTTACTTCTGTCAAGACGTGCTTTAAGTGGTCCGTTTCCGCCCAGGGAGCTTTTGATCTTCTCAAGAAGCGTTTTACATCCGCTCCTATCCTTGTTACTCCTGACGTCACTAAACAATTCATTGTCGAGGTTGACGCGTCAGAGGTGGGCGTGGGAGCCATTCTGTCCCAGCGCTCCCATTCTGACGATAAGGTCCATCCTTGCGCGTATTTTTCTCATCGCCTGTCGCCGTCGGAACGTAACTATGATGTGGGAAACCGCGAACTGCTCGCCATCCGCTTAGCCCTAGGCGAATGGCGACAGTGGTTGGAGGGGCGACCGTTCCTTTTGTCGTTTGGACTGACCATAAGAACCTTGAGTACATCCGTTCTGCCAAACGACTCAATGCGCGTCAGGCTCGTTGGGCGTTGTTTTTCGCTCGTTTCGAGTTCGTTATTTCTTATCGTCCGGGCACTAAGAACACCAAGCCTGATGCTTTATCCCGTCTCTTCAGTTCTTCTGTAGCCTCTACCGACCCCAAGGGATTCTCCCTGAGGGCGTGTTGTCGGGTTGACTGTCTGGGGAATTGAGAGACAGGTAAAGCAAGCACTCACTCACACTCCGTCACCGCGCGCTTGTCCTAGGAACCTTCTTTTCGTTCCCGTTTCTACTCGTCTGGCCGTTCTTCAGTGGGCCCACTCTGTCAAGTTAGCTGGCCACCCCGGCGTTCGGGGTACGCTTGCTTCTATTCGCCAGCGTTTTTGGTGGCCTACTCAGGAGCGTGACACGCGCCGTTTCGTGGCTGCTTGTTCGGACTGCGCGCAGACTAAGTCCGGTAACTCTCTTCCTGCTTCTGCTCCTGGCCTTGCTGGGTCCCAGTCTGTCCCCAGCCACCGCATCTCTCCTGCCCTTGCTGTATCTCAGTCTGTCCCCAGCCACCGCATCTCTCCTGGTCCTGCTCCTGCACTTGCTGTGTCTCAGTCTGTCCACAGCCACCACCTCTCTCCTGTTCCTGGTCTTAGCCTTGCTGTGTCTCAGTCTGTCCATAGTTGTTACTCTCCTGGCCTGTTTGGTCCTGATTGTTCAAACTCTCACAGTTCTCTACCCGTGTCTCATTTTTATAATAGTAATTGCACTAGATTTCCTCTTCATCGTTTCCCGTTACGGTCCTGAGGAGAGGAGTTGGGTTCCATCTCGGGACGTGCTGGACCGTTCGCTGATCGATGATTTCCTCCGTTGCCGCCAGGTTTCCTCCTCGAGTGCGCCAGGAGGCGCTCGGTGAGTGGGGGGGTACTGTCATGTATTGTCATATATTGTCATGTCTTGTCCCTGTGCTTTCTCTTCTATTCGTTTCCCCCTGCTGGTCTTATTAGGTTTCTTTCCCTCTCTCTATCTCTCTCTCTCTCTATCGTTCCGTTCCTGCTCCCAGCTGTTCCTCATTCTCCTAACGACCTCGTTTACTCTTTCAGACCTGTCCCCTATTTTGCCCTCTGATTAAGTCTCTATTTCTCTCTCTGTTTCTGCTTCTGTCCTTGTCGGATTCTTGTTTGCTGTTGCTGTGTTCTTGTTCCGTCCTGTAGTGTTTTGCCTTATCATCAGATGCTGCGTGTGAACAGGTGTCTCTGTCAGCTACGGTCCGCGCCTACCCGAAGGGACCTACAGTCTGTTGCCGCTTATCCTGTAATTCCCCTCTACAACAAGAGGATTTCTGTTTTCCCCTTTTGGACATTTCCTGTAAAGGATTGAGGATTATGTTATTTCTGTTTGGACTTAAATAAACTCAGTTTCTGTTAAGTCGCTTTTGGGTCCTCACTCACCTGCATAACATCTCCTACTTACAAAGCATGTAGAGGTCTGTAATTTTTATCATAGGTGCACTTCAACTGTGAGAGATGGAATCTAACACAAAAATACAGAAAATCACATTTGTATGATTTTTAAGTAATTAAATTAGCATTTTATTGCATGGCATAAGTATTTGATACATCAGAAAAGCAGAACTTAATATTTGGTACAGAAACCTTTGTTTGCAATTACAGAGATTACATACATAATTACATACATTTCCTGTAGTTCATGACTAGGTTTGCACACACTGCGGCAGGGATTTTGGCCCACAACTCCATACAGACCTTTTCCAGATTCTTCAGGTTTCGGGGCTGTCGCTGGGCAATACGGACTTTCAGCTCCCTCCAAAGATTTTCTCTTGGGTTCAGGTCTGGAGACTGGCTAGACCACTCCAGGACCTTGAGATGCTTCTTACGGAGCCACTCCTTAGTTGCACTGGCTGTGTGTTTCGGGTCATTGTCATGCTGGAAGACCCAGCCACAACCCATCTTCAATGCTCTTACTGAGGTAAGGAGGTTGTTGGCCAAGATACATGGCCCCATCCATCCTCCCCTCAATATGGTGCAGTTGTCCTGTCCCCTTTGCAGAAAAGCATCCCCAAAGAATGATGTTTCCACCTCCATGCTTCACGGTTGGGATGATGTTCTTGGGGTTGTCCTCATCCTTCTTCTTCCCCCAAACACGGCGAGTGGAATTTAGACCAAAAAGCTATATTTTTGTCTCATCAGACCACATGACGTTCTCCCATTCCTCCTCTGGATCATCCAGATGGTCATTGGCAGACATGCGCTGGCTTGAGCAGGGAGACCTTGTGTGCGCTGCATGATTTTAATCCATGTGTTACTAATGGTTTTCTTTGAGACTGTGGTCCGCGTTCCTAGGAAACTATGCAGTTTTTTGTACGTGTTATTTCTAACATTAGTACCCCAGGTCATCTTAGGTTTCATTACATACAGTCGAGAAGAACTACTGAATATAAGATCAGCGTCAACTCACCATCAGTATGACCAAGAATATGTTTTTCGCGATGCGGATCCTGTGTTCTGCCTTTCAAACAGGACAGCGGAATGGATCCCATGCTGCGACCCCAAAAAACGACTCCGAAAAAGAGGGAAACGAGGCGGTCTTCTGGTCAGACTCCGGAGACGGGCACACCGTGCACCACTCCCTAGCATTCTTCTTGCCAATGTCCAGTCTCTTGACAACAAGGTTGATGAAATCCGAGCAAGGGTAGCATTCCAGAGGGACATCAGAGACTGTAACGTTCTTTGCTTCACGGAAACATGGCTCACTGGAGAGACGCTATACAATGCGGTGCAGCCAACGGGTTTCTCCACGCATCGCGCCGACAGAAACAGACATCTTTCTGGTGAGAAGAGGGGCGGGGGCGTATGCCTTATGGCTACCGAGACATGGTGTGATGAAAGAAACATACAGGAACTCAAATCCTTCTGTTAACATGATTTAGAATTCCTCACAATCAAATGTAGACCGCATTACCTACCAAGAGAATTCTCTTTGATTATAATCACAGCCGTATATATCCCCCCCCAAGCAGACACATCGATAGCTCTGAACAAACTTTATTTAACTCTTTGCAAACTGGAAACCATTTATCCGGAGGCTGCATTCATTGTTGCTGGGGATTTTAACAAGGCTAATATGAAAACAAGACTCCTTAAATTTTATCAGCATATCGATTTTGCAACCAGGGGTGGAAAAACCTTGGATCATTGTTACTCTAACTTCCGCGACGCATATAAGGCCCTGCCCCGCCCCCCTTTTGGAAAAGCTGACCATGACTCCATTTTGTTGATCCCTGCCGACAGACAGAAACTAAAACAAGAGGCTCCCACGCTGAGGTCTGTCCAACGCTGGTCCGACCAAGCTGACTCCACACTCCAAGACTGCTTCCATCACGTGGACTGGGATATGTTTCGTATTGCGTCAGTTAACAATATTGACGAATACGCTCATTCGGTGTGCGAGTTCATTAGAACGTGCGTTGAAGATGTCGTTCCCATAGCAACGATTAAAACATTCCCTAACCAGAAACAATGGATTGATGGCAGCATTCGCGTGAAACTGAAAGCGCGAACCACTGCTTTTAATCAGGGCAAGGTGTCTGGTAACATGACCGAATACAAACAGTGCAGCTATTCCCTCCGCAAGGCTATCAAACAAGCTAAGCGTCAGTACAGAGACAAAGTAGAATCTCAATTCAACGGCTCAGACACAAGAGGCATGTGGCAGGGTCTACAGTCAATCACGGACTACAGGAAGAAATCCAGCCCCGTCACGGACCAGGATGTCTTTCTCCCAGGCAGACTAAATAACTTTTTTGCCCGCTTCGAGGACAATACAGTGCCACTGACACGGCCTGCAACGAAAACATGCGGTCTCTCCTTCACTGCAGCCGAGGTGAGTAAGACATTTAAACGTGTTAACCCTCGCAAGGCTGCAGGCCCAGACGGCATCCCCAGCCGCGCCCTCAGAGCATGCGCAGACCAGCTGGCCGGTGTGTTTACGGACATATTCAATCAATCCCTATACCAGTCTGCTGTTCCCACATGCTTCAAGAGGGCCACCATTGTTCCTGTTCCCAAGAAAGCTAAGGTAACTGAGCTAAACGACTACTGCCCCCATAGCACTCACTTCCGTCATCATGAAGTGCTTTGAGAGACTAGTCAAGGACCATATCACCTCCACCCTACCTGACACCCTAGACCCACTCCAATTTGCTTACCGCCCAAATAGGTCCACAGACGATGCAATCTCAACCACACTGCACACTGCCCTAACCCATCTGGACAAGAGGAATACCTATGTGAGAATGCTGTTCATCGACAACAGCTCGGCATTCATCACCATAGTACCCTCCAAGCTCGTCATCAAGCTCGAGACCCTGGGTCTCGACCCCGCCCTTTGCAACTGGGTACTGGACTTCCTGACGGGCCGCCCCCAGGTGGTGAGGGTAGGCAACAACATCTCCTCCCCGCTGATCCTCAACACTGGGGCCCCACAAGGGTGCGTTCTGAGCCCTCTCCTGTACTCCCTGTTCACCCACGACTGCGTGGCCACGCACGCCTCCAACTCAATCATCATGTTTGCGGACGACAAAACAGTGGTAGGCTTGATTACCAACAACGACGAGATGGCCTACAGGGAGGAGGTGAGGGCCCTTGGAGTGTGGTGTCAGGAAAATAACCTCACACTCAACGTCAACAAAACTAAGGAGATGATTGTGGACTTCAGGAAACAGCAGAGGGAACACCTCCCTATCCACATCGATGGAACAGTAGTGGAGAGGGTAGCAAGTTTTAAGTTCCTCGGCATACACATCACAGACAAACTGAATTGGTCCACTCACACAGACAGCATCGTGAAGAAGGCGCAGCAGCGCCTCTTCAACCTCAGGAGGCTGAAGAAATTTGGCTTGTCACCAAAAGCACTCACAAACTTCTACAGATGCACAATCGAGAGCATCCTGGCGGGCTGTATCACCGCCTGGTACGGCAACTGCTCCGCCCTCAACCGTAAGGCTCTCCAGAGGGTAGTGAGGTCTGCACAACGCATCACCAGGGGCAAACTACCTGCTCTCCAGGACACCTACACCACCCGATGTTACAGGAAGGCCATAAAGATCATCAAGGACAACAACCACCCGAGCCACTGCCTGTTCACCCCGCTATCATCCAGAAGGCGAGGTCAGTACAGGTGCATCAAAGCTGGGACCGAGAGACTGAAAAACAGCTTCTATCTCAAGGCCATCAGACTGTTAAACAGCCACCACTAACATTGAGTGGCTGCTGCCAACACACTGACACTGACTCAACTCCAGCCACTTTAATAATGGGAATTGATGGGAAATGATGTAAATATATCACTAGCCACTTTAAACAATGCTACCTTATATAATCTTACTTACCCTACATTATTCATCTCATATGCATACGTATATACTGTACTCTATATCATCGACTGCATCCTTATGTAATACATGTATCACTAGCCACTTTAACTATGCCACTTTGTTTACATACGCATCTCATATGTATATACTGTACTCGATACCATCTACTGTATCTTGCCTATGCTGCTCTGTACCATCACTCATTCATATATCCTTATGTACATATTCTTTATCCCCTTACACTGTGTATAAGACAGTAGTTTTGGAATTGTTAGTTAGATTACTTGTTGGTTATTACTGCATTGTCGGAACTAGAAGCACAAGCATTTCGCTACACTCGCATTGACATCTGCTAACCATGTGTATGTGACAAATAAAATTTGCTTTGATTTGATTTGATTTCATTAGATCATTGACCAGGTCCTGCCGTGTAGTTCTGGGCTGATCCCTCACCTTCCTCATGATCATTGATGCCCCACGAGGTGAGATCTTGCATGGATCCCCAGACCGAGGGTGATTGACCGTCATCTTGAACTTCTTCCATTTTCTAATAATTGCGCCAACAGTTGTTGCCTTCTCACCAAGCTGCTTGCCTATTGTCCTGTTGCCCATCCCAGCTTTGTGCAGGTCTACAATTTAACCCTGATGTCCTTACACAGCTCTCTGGTCTTGGCCATGTGGAGAGGTTGGAGTCTGTTTGATTGAGTGTGTGGACAGGTGTATTTTATACAGCTAACAAGTTCAAACAGGTGCAGTTAATACAGGTAATGAGTGGAGAACAGGAGGGCTTCTTAAAACCAGTTATGCATTAGGGGGCGCTATTAAAATTTTGGGATGAAAAACGTTCCCGTTTTAAACAAGTTATTTTGTCACGAAAAGATGCTCGACTATGCATATAATTGACAGCTTTGGAAAGAAAACACTCTGACATTTCCAAAACTGCAAAGATATTGTCTGTGAGTGCCACAGAACTGATGTTACAGGCAAAACCCAGATAAAAATTCAACCAGGAAGTGCCGCATTTTTTAAAAACCGCCTCATGTCAATGATTCCTTATATGGCTGTGAATGAGCTACGAATGAGCTTACGTTTTCCACATATTCCCCAAGGTGTCTACAGCATTGTGATGTCTTTTTACGCATTTCCATTGATGAATAGCCGTAAGGGACCATATATAGCAAGTGGTCACATGGTGTCTCCCACAGAAAATCTTGCGTAAAATACTGAGGTAGCCATTTTTCCAATCGCTTCTTATGACAAACCAATTGCCTTGATTGATATATTATCGAATATATATGTTAACCTCTTGCTCCTACCTGACACGCAGGCGTCCCATCTAGACATCTGGAAATGCAAATGCGCTACGCTAAATGCTAATAGTACTAGTTAAAACTCAAACGTTCATTAAAATACACATGCAGGGTATTGAATTAAAGCTACACTCGTTGTGAATACAGGCAACAAGTCAGATTTTTAAAATGATTTTCGGTGAAAGCATGAGAAGCTATTATCTGATAGCATGTAACACCCCAAAAGACCCGCAGGGGACGTAAACAAAATAATTAGCATAGTCGTCGCTACACAAACAGCACAAATAAAATATAAAACATTCATTACCTTTGACCATCTTCTTTGTTAGCACTCCTAGATGTCCCATAATCACTATTGGGTCTTTTTTTTCGATTAAATCGGTCCATATATAGCCTAGATATCGATCTATGAAGACTGTGTGATAAACGGAAAAAAATAGCGTCTTATAACGTAACGTCATTTTTTTAAATTAAAAAAGTCGACGATAAACTTTCACAAAACACTTCAAAATACTTTTGTAATGCAACTTTAGGTATTAGTACACGTTAAAAACACCTTGAGGATGGATCCTAAACAACGTTTGCCGTGTTTCTGTCGATATTATGGAGTTAATTTTGAAAAAAGTTTGGCGTTGTATAGGTAGCATTTTCCTGTTGATTTCTCAGCCAAGCATGATGAACAAACGGGAGCTATTTCGCCTACAAAAATAATATTTTTGGAAAAAAGGAACATTTGCTATCTAACTGGGAGTCTCCTGAGTGAAAGCATCTGAAGTTCTTCAAAGGTAAATTATTTAATTTGGTTGCTTTTCTAATTTTCGAGAAAATGTTACCTGCTGCCAGCAGAGCCTAGCATAGCATTATGCCATGATAAACTTACACAAATGCTTGTCTAGCGTTGGCTGTAACGCATATTTTGAAAATCTGAGATGACAGTGTTGTTCACAAAAGGCTACAAAAGGCTAAACTTGTGTTTGAATATATTTATTTAATTTCATTTGCGATTTTCAAGAATAGGAAAAGTTTCTAGGGGTATTTGCGTTATGAGGCTATGATTACGATCCCGGATCCGGGATTGCTTGTCGCAAGAGTGTGTGGACAGTTGTCTTTTATACAGGTAATGAGTTCAAACAGGTGCTGTTAATACAGGTAATGAGTGGAGAACAGGAGGGCTTCTTAAAGAAAAACTAACAGGTCTGTGAGAGACGGAATTCTTACTGGTTGGTCGGTGATCAAATACTTATGTCATGCAATAAAATGCAAATGAAGTACTTAAAAATCATACAATGTGATTTTCTGGATTTTTGTTTTAGATTCCGTCTCTCATAGTTGAAGTGTACCTATGATAAAAAGTACAGACCTCTACATGCTTTGTAAGTAGGAAAACCTGCAAAATCGGCAGTGTATCAAATACTTGTTCTCCCCACTGTACATACTGTATATACATACTTAAAACTACAATCTTTCTGCAATATTAAAGCAGATAAGTATGGTTGCAAGCTCATTTACATAGAATAGCTAAATTGTTTCCCTTTATCCCCCCAATTACAGTTCATACATCACAATGTATCTGTCTGTCTGTATGTTGCTTGGCTGCCTGGTTGGGAGGAAATTAAAATCGCAACGTTAGTGTTTGGAGCAGAGAGACATGAATGGGTTATTGGAGAGCCTGTGGGCAACAGATAAGAAAAATAAAGACTTACTTACTTACTTTGATGTTGATCACAAATTATTTCATGCTTTGAGTAAGTTTGCATGTACACGCACAGAAGCAAACACACACACACACTCAAACACAAAAGCAAACACACACACACTCACACATAAAAGCAAACACAGACACACACAGACACAGACAAGGAGATACGTACAGATAAACACACACACACACACTTGCACCAAATACATGAATTCATTACATATTCAAACAGACATTTTTAAACCTGTAAACTCTCTGCTTAGCAACCATTCCCTTATCTTGCCCCCCCCCCCTCTCTCACTCTCTCTCACTCTCCTATTAAAAATACCATCTATGTCAAAGCTCTTCAACCTTGCAAATAGCTAAATTAGGATGAATTGATTGCGTATTTAGCAGCACAACACAGACTGGAGCACTTTGTTTATTTGTTTGTGTATTTGTTTGGTGTTTGTGTGTTCCTCAGCCCATTCCCACATCACACAATTCCTTTCCTAAAACATCACAGTGTTCTGTTTGGCCCTCTGCTCTCACAAATGTATTAATGAGCAACATTAATAGAGAAGAGAATCATTTGAAACGGGTATCTAGTCTGATTAAAGAGGCTCATCAAATGTCAGAGGTCGGCAGACTCTTAACTGTTTTCAGCAGCATTGTAGTGATCCACAATAAAAAAAAAGAATTGCGTGCCATTGTCACCTGAAGTCCCACTCAGGAAATGTTATTCCACAACATCATATTCATTCAGTATAAATAGATTGTGCTTGGTTGTGAAAGAGCTGTGATTTAAACTATCCTTTCTCTCACACCCACCGACCTGGCCTATTCCCCTCTGACTGGCTGAAAGCGCAAGGGGACTAAACTATGTCTGAGAGACTGACCGTTGACCTGTTTCCAGACGGGGAAAAAAGTGTTTTATTTCTTTTCATTTAATAGCTTCTTAAAAAGGCCACAGACCGTGTTTAATGCCCCCAAAACATATTACATTTCATCATAATTAAAACTAGATTATCTATCCAACAGAGCACGATTTATCATAATCATCATTCCAGCCTTTTAGGGGCTAAAATAATCCAATGCAGAAATCCATAACTCCTCGTGACACCATAATCATTTGTTTACCGCCACATCGGCCAATTTGTTTACGGCCAATCCTTGATCAATACGAGTAAATCTAATGTTGGTTTTGCTGGATGCTTTTCCTCAGTGGAAACTCTCCTGGGTGGAAACCCACTCAGAATGCACGGCGCTACTCACAACGTTGGAATGTTTACTAGCACTGCTGTCTGGTTGGCTGGCTGGCTGTTTGGCTGTCTGTCTGTGAGTGGGGAAGCTCTGATTGATATGATAACCTTATAGACCCTTTGTTCTGTGGGCCATAGCACTGTAAATACCCCTATGTATTTATTTGGAGAAAATGTATTTGTGGGAAAGTTACAGATCCCCAAATGTCATATCCCCCCAAAAATGCTAATCTCCCCTGTTATGGGTAATGGTGAGAGTTGATCATGTTTTGGGGGTATGATCTTTGAGCATCTGTAACTTTCTCACTCATCTAGATTTACAATACGTTCATGATTATCCGTAATCATGGTAGCATTCTCTTAAGGATCCGCCCCTTTTTTCAATTTCCGCCTAAAATAACATACCCAAATCTAACTGCCTATAACTCAGGCCCTGAAGCAAGGATATGCATATTTGAAAGGGAACACTTTGAAGTTTGTGGAAATGTGAAAGGAATGTAGAAGAATATAACACAATAGATCTGGTAAAAGATAATACAAAGAAAAAACAAACCGTTCTTTTGTATTTTTGTTTACAATCATCTTTGAAATGAAAGAGAAATGCCATAAGGTATTATTCCAGCCAAGCTGCAATTTATATTGTATGTGTAACGTTTTAGACTGATCCAATGAACCATTGCATTTTGTTTCAAAATGATGTATCAATACTGCCCAAATGTGCCTAATTTGTTTATAAATAACTTTTCATGTTAAAAACTGTGCACTTTCCTCAAACAATAGCATGGTATTCTTTCACTGTCATAGCTACTGTAAATTGGACAGTGCAGTTAGATTAACACGAATTTAAGCTTTCTGCCCATATCAGATATCTCTATGTCCTGGGAAATGTTCTTGTTACTTGCAACCCCATGCTAGTCGCATTAGCTCGATCGTCCCGTGGATGGGACACCGATCCCGAAGAAATTTTAACGTAGATGTGTTCAGAAACATACTATATTCTTGTTTACAATAAAAGTGACAATGCTCCTCTCTTCCCTCGGTGCAGTAACATCATAATGCTTGTCCTATCTCTCATTAGTAAAGGATTGTTCATTTAGTGTATTATTGGTACATGTTGATCATCAGCACTTCTCTTTACAGAGTTAACTGTAATGGTAGACTGAAAGCTAAAGTACTTAAAGCTTACAAAGAAGGGCAACATTTATCTGTTTTAGTTTGTAAATGAATAAAGTTGAACTTTCAAACTGAATTGAAAAGCTTCCAGCATGTCTATTTATCATGATTGTTGAATGGTGACTCCAGACACTATGAGAGCTCAGCAGTGAATTTGTCTCAACAAAAGTGCCTGGTTAAAAATAAAAAGGAAAAATGTCTGCTTGAAGACAAGGCTTGGAGACGGATGGACAATAGAAAGGAAGGCTCCGGAGGCTTTGTGGAAAGCGGTCATTGTTGCCCATCGTTTCAGCCCATATTCATCCCCAGCCTTAAAGCAGTGTTATTCATGTTTACCCTCCTCAATGCTGTACACTGGTGGCTGAGTATAGCAGCCCGTCCCAGTAATCCAGGCAGGAGAAATCCATCTAATTGCCTGTCAGATGAAAAGCTTTGTCTTTTGTCACTGCGGATCACTGTAGATCAATACCGCTGCCAGAGAGAGAGAGAGAGAGAGAGAGAGAGAGAGAGAGAGAGAGAGAGAGAGAGAGAGAGAGAGAGAGAGAGAGAGAGAGAGAGAGAGAGAGAGAGGCAGGGAGGCAGAGAGAGGCAGAGAGAGAGAGACTGAAGGAGGAGAACGAGGAAGAGGAATGGACGGGAGAGCATGTTTAGCCTACTTGTGGGAAGTTATAGATTTTAAGGAGGCTGTTCATTGTCACATTGCCACCTTCTTCCCTCCATCCTTCCTTCCAGTGCTGGCCTGTGTAGGGTGAACGTAGACATACTCTACCCGGAAAACCTCATTACGTTTTAATTCATTTTCAAATCCTTTTGAAAATGAAATCATTATATTTACAATATTGCTCTATTCCATTCTGTTTGTATATGTGTGCAAGGGTGTGTGCATGTTTGTGTGTGTTAGTGTCTGTTTTATTAGTTTGTGTGTGTGTGTGCGTGTCTGTGTGTGTGTGTGTGTGTGTGTGTGTGTGTGTGTGTGTGTGTGTGTGTGTGTGTGTGTGTGTGTGTGTGTGTGTGTGTGTGTGTGTGTGTGTGTGTGTGTGTGTGTGTGTGTGTGTGTGTGTGTGTGTGTGTGTGTGTGTGTGTGTGTGTGTGTGTGTGTGTGTGTGTGTGTGTGTGTGCAAATCAAAGCTTTCTGTCTTCACATCCTCATAGTGATTAGCTGCAGTATCATTCAGGTATGGAATTTACACTGAGTGTACAAAACAGTAGGAACCCCCTTTTGTCCTCAGAACATCCTAAATTTGACTCTACTACTAAAAGCGCTCCACAGGGATTCTGGTCCATGTTGACTCCAATGCTTCCCACAGTTGTGTCAAGTTGGCTGGAGATCCTTTGGGTGGTAGACCATTCTTGATACACACGTGAAACTGTTGAGTGTGAAAAACCCAGCAGTGTTACAGTTCTTGACCAACTCAAACCGGTGCGCCTGGCATCCTGTACCATATCCCATTCAAAGGCACTTAAATAATTTGTCTTGTCCATTCACCCTCTAAATCACACACATACACAATGCATGTCTCAATTGTCTCAAGGCTTAAACATCCTTCTTTAACCTGTATCCTCCCTTTCATCGACACTGATTGAAATGGACAAGTGCCAATTATGATAAGGGATCATAGTTTTCACTCGGTCAGTCTATGTCATGTAAATAACTAATATACACTCAATGTGAATCCATATGAATAGAAAAGCTCCCAAGCTTACTGATCTGTGCTAGCATCATTGCGGTGGAAGGACACTGGTTCCTCTCACAGAAAAGTAATGGCATGTATGTTTTATGTAGAAACTGGCTCTTTGAAACCTGACAATCGCTGGGTCATGCTATATTAAACCAACTGATGCTCTTTGCATCAATTATGAAATAAGCCCATTGTCACAGCCTAGAGAACCACTAGACTAGGGCAATCAACCTTTTATGGGGTTACAAGGCCTCTTCCTCCACATCATATGGATGTTGAAGTAACAGTACTATGAGCTGTTATTACTAAAAACCCATTGAATCAACATCAGCAGCCAAGACTGGCTTCAATTTCGATGGTGGCTAATGGACTGATGCAACAATAGGTTCCCCTGAACATTCAGTTATAATCGATTGAGATGTAATATTGTGTGTAATATCAAATTCACCCACAGTGATGATAATAATCTGCAACCAATGAAAAAGTAGCTTCCCGCATTCCACCCCCCTCTTTCGCTGACAGTCATCTCCTCTCCTAACTCCAAACAGACTTCCACGTGCTGGCTTTATTAAGAATGAACTCTCTCTCTCCAAGCCCCTCTCTTTCTCACTCTGTCTCTCTCTGTCTCTCTCAGCCTCTCTCTGTCTCTCTCTGTCTCTCTCTGTCCCACTCTGTCTTTAGCTGACATTCTCAGACTCTCCCAGCCTCTCCCAACCCCTCAATGCATCTCCCCTGCCCCAGCGAGCACCGCAGCCCTCTCGGCCTCGCCAATTTCACCTGTGTGAGGTTCAGAGTTCCTCCTAGCCGCACAGAGAGCTTCTCTCTGGAGGACTCCAAGCAATAACACGGCCTGGAAGTAAAGCAATAATCAAATCTAATGCACACAGTGATCTGACTCCTCTAACCCCGCTTATTCCTTAATTTATTAGACATGGGAGAGAGGAAAGGGCAGCAATCCAATGCACAGAAAACTCCTGAGACGTTTCCAGGTGCTATAGTGTTTATTGCTTTGGGTTTAGACCTGGAAAAACCCTCAATCTATTTTCATCATCTAGGCCTACCCCCAAAAAAGCAATCATTCAGAAACTCTTTAAGATGGTGCTCTGCTTTTTCCTCTGCGTTCCCTGATGTGGCAATGTCGTGCCTCTTTCCTAACTTTTTGATATGCACTCATCAATCAGGGAATGAGGAAAACAGCAGTAGTAGTAGTAGGAAACTCTCCTTATATAAGTCAATGAGCTGGTTGAAACCTCAATATATGTCCATAGAGCTTGCTGAAATGTGGCCTGTACTGCACGTGAGGTGTATTGGCCAGCGTCTCCGAGGCTGTGTGGGTTCCAAAAGGGTTCTTCGGCTCTCTCCATAGGATAACCCTTTTTGGTTCCAGGTAGAATCCCTTTTGGATCCAGGTAGAACCATTTTGAGTTCCATGTAAAACCTTCTGTGGAATGGTCTGTGGAAAGGGTTGTACATGGAACCCAAAAGCGTTCTTCAAAGGGTTCTCCTATGGGGACAGCTGAAGAACCCTTTTAGTTTCTAGATAATATATTTTTTTCTAAGAGTGTAGTCGTTGAAACACAGAGGTTTAATGCTCTGTCAATACGGCCCGTCAAGGTTCTTTCCACACTCCAACCACACACAATACACTTATTTAGCTAGAGAGGTCAACCAACAAGTCATGTATGTACAGTATATTACACTGTGAAAAAAAGGTTAAATGGCTTTTTCCCGAGATTTTTTAACCACATATTTTCTATCACGAAATTCTCATACAATTTAATATTTGCAGGCATGGTGAAGCACCCCATGATAATCCCTAATTATATTTTATGCCTATCTATTTTAGTGTTATTTTTTGGCATGTGTCCATGTTGTTTTTGTGTAATGCTCAAACCTGTATGTGTGACAACACACCACTCTTAGTGGAAAATGTTGGGTGACTCTAATGGATTAAACCTGTGTAATCCATGTTCCCTATTTCTATTTATCTGATCCCAGCTGGTCTGCACTCTAATCTACAGTATGGCTGATGGTGTGGTGGGGCCTCCATCTCTCTCTCTTCCTCGCTCTCTCTCTCTCTCTCCCGTCTCTTAAACACAACCGTTTCTCTGGAGCCATGGTACTATATCATTGAGTCTGGACACTCTGCCAGAGGTAACACTCAGCCAAAGGTAACACTCAGCCAGAGGTAACACTCAGCCAGAGGTAACACTCGGCCAAAGGTAACACTCGGCCAGAGGTAACACTCAGCCAGAGTTAACACTCAGCCAGAGATAACACTCGGCCAGAGTTAACACTCAGCCAGAGTTAACACTCAGCCAGAGATAACACTCGGCCAGAGTTAACACTCAGCCAGAGTTAACACTCAGCCAGAGTTAACACTCAGCCAGAGATAACACTCGGCCAGAGGTAACACTCAGCCAGAGTTAACACTCAGCCAGAGATAACACTCAGCCAGAGTTAACACTCAGCCAGAGATAACACTCGGCCAGAGTTAACACTCAGCCAGAGTTAACACTCAGCCAGAGTTAACACTCAGCCAGAGTTAACACTCAGCCAGAGATAACACTCGGCCAGAGGTAACACTCAGCCAGAGTTAACACTCAGCCAGAGTTAACACTCAGCCAGAGTTAACACTCAGCCAGAGATAACACTCGGCCAGAGGTAACACCCAGCCAGAGTTAACACTCAGCCAGAGTTAACACTCAGCCAGAGTTAACACTCAGCCAGAGATAACACTCGGCCAGAGTTAACACTCAGCCAGAGTTAACACTCAGCCAGAGGTAACACTCAGCCAGAGTTAACACTCAGCCAGAGATAACACTCAGCCAGAGTTAACACTCAGCCAGAGATAACACTCGGCCAGAGGTAACACTCAGCCAGAGTTAACACTCAGCCAGAGTTAACACTCAGCCAGAGTTAACACTCAGCCAGAGATAACACTCGGCCAGAGGTAACACTCAGCCAGAGTTAACACTCAGCCAGAGTTAACACTCAGCCAGAGTTAACACTCAGCCAGAGATAACACTCGGCCAGAGGTAACACTCAGCCAGAGTTAACACTCAGCCAGAGATAACACTCGGCCAGAGGTAACACTCAGCCAGAGTTAACACTCAGCCAGAGATAACACTCAGCCAGAGATAACACTCAGCCAAAGGTAACACTCAGCCAAAGGTAACACTCAGCCAGAGGTAACACTCAGCCAGAGGTAGCTCTCAGCCAGAAGTAGCTCTCAGCCAGAGGTAACACTCAGTCAGAGGTAACACTCAGCCAGAGATAGCTCTCAGCCAGAGGTAGCTCTCAGCCAGAGGTAACACTCAGTCAGAGGTAGCTCTCAGCCAGAGGTAGCACTCAGCCAGAGGTAGCACTTAGCCAGAGGTAACACTCAGCCAGAGGTGAGAGTAAGAGAGACAATGAACCTCCTCACACTCACCAACTGCATAGATTAATTGGTTTCTCCTTTGGAGTACAGTTCAATCTATCAACTGGTTGCAATTGAGATGGAATGTATCCCAACCCATGTTTCATTTATCAACCACTAAAGTCTACATGGTAATATTAACATGTGAGGGATATAGAATACGACTCAGCACTAAGCCACATGCATTGTGTATATACAGTAGGTAGCCAGTAGTGGTGGTCGTTGCCGTTTAAGATGAGGGAGGATGATTACTTTTTTAATGAGCATGGCCTTATTTCTATTATAGCATATTGGATGACTGTCATTCATATACCATTCACCCAGTTCAATGTAACATTGATAGGTTTGGGCTACTACATGATACTCACATTTTCCCTATGCCATCGTGAGGTTGCTACAACCTAGCCTATGAATGAAAGTTTTGAATGCAGGTGCATAGGTCCAGAGAATTTTGAGTAAGGTGACGGACAGTGACACATTCAATACCGCCTTGCATTGTCTTGCCTCCATCTAGCTGATCTAGGGTGTAATCATTAGTCCAACAGTTGCAAATGAGAGTTATATTGTACAAATTCAGGTATGTTTATCCCTGTTTCTTTCAGTTTTTCAACAGAAACGGAGGAATGAATAAACCCTGATCACACACAGTTTACTTTCATAGCAGCCACATAAAAACAGCTTGATCACTTATCTCGTTGTATATATAATTCCATCTCGCAACTATTTACACATTCTCCTCCTCTCAGCTTTTCCCTTCACTTGTGGACTTCAGCTTTCTATGACCAAGCGAAATAACCTCTCCAAACCAAACCTTCATATCATGACCGCTAACCTCTACACACAGCCTACATTGTTTGTCAGTCATAGTCAACATAGATAATACAACTAATGTGTTAGTAAACCCACTACTTTTTTATTTGATTTTATTTCACCTTTATTTAACCAGGTAGGCAAGTTGAGAACAAGTTCTTATTTACAATTGCGACCTGGCCAAGATAAAGCAAAGCAGTTCGACAGATACAACGACACAGAGTTACACATGGAGTAAAACAAACATACAGTCAATAATACAGTATAAACAAGTCTATATACAATGTGAGCAAATGAGGTGAGAAGGGAGGTCAAGGCAAAAAAGGCCATGGTGGCAAAGTAAATACAATATAGCAAGTAAAACACTGGAATGGTAGTTTTGCAATGGAAGAATGTGCAAAGTAGAAATAAAAATAATGGGGTGCAAAGGAGCAAAATAAATAAATAAATAAAATACAGTTGGGAAAGAGGTAGTTGTTTGGGCTAAATTATAGGTGGGCTATGTACAGGTGCAGTAATCTGTGAGCTGCTCTGACAGTTGGTGCTTAAAGCTAGTGAGGGAGATAAGTGTTTCCAGTTTCAGAGATTTTTGTAGTTCGTTCCAGTCATTGGCAGCAGAGAACTGGAAGGAGAGGCGGCCAAAGAAAATAATTGGTTTTGGGGGTGACTAGAGATATATACCTGCTGGAGCGTGTGCTACAGGTGGGAGATGCTATGGTGACCAGCGAGCTGAGATAAGGGGGGACTTTACCTAGCAGGGTCTTGTAGATGACATGGAGCCAGTGGGTTTGGCGACGAGTATGAAGCGAGGGCCAGCCAACGAGAGCGTACAGGTCGCAATGGTGGGTAGTATATGGGGCTTTGGTGACAAAACGGATTGCACTGTGATAGACTGCATCCAATTTGTTGAGTAGGGTATTGGAGGCTATTTTGTAAATGACATCCCCAAAGTCGAGGATTGGTAGGATGGTCAGTTTTACAAGGGTATGTTTGGCAGCATGAGTTAAGGATGCTTTGTTGGGAAATAGGAAGCCAATTCTAGATTTAACTTTGGATCGGAGATGTTTGATATGGGTCTGGAAGGAGAGTTTACAGTCTAACCAGACACCTAAGTATTTGTAGTTGTCCACGTAGTTGGTGAACCAGGCGAGGCAATCATTTGAGAAACCAAGGCTGTCGAGTTTGCCGATGAGGATGTGGTGATTGACAGAGTCGAAAGCCTTGGCCAGATCAATGAATACGGCTGCACAGTAATGTTTCTTATCGATGGCGGTTAAGATATCGTTTAGGACCTTCAGCGTGGCTGAGGTGCACCCATGACCAGCTCTGAAACCAGATTGCATAGCATGGAAGGTATGGTGAGATTCGAAATGGTCGGTAATCTGTTTGTTGACTTGGCTTTCGAAGACCTTAGAAAGGCATGGTAGGATAGATATAGGTCTGTTAGCAGTTTGGGTCAAGATTGTCCCCCCTTTGAAGAGGGGGATGACCGCAGCTGCTTTCCAATCTTTGGGAATCTCAGACGACACGAAAGAGAGGTTGAACAGGCTAGTAATAGGGGTGGCAACAATTTTGGCAGATAATTTTAGAAAGAAAGGGTCCAGATTGTCTAGCCCGGCTGATTTGTAGGGGTCCAGATTTTGCAGCTCTTTCAGAACATCAGCTGAATGGATTTGGGAGAAGGAGAAATGGGGAAGGCTTGGGCGAGTTGCTGTTGGGGGTGCAGTGCTGTTGACCAGGGTAGGAGTAGCCAGGTGGAAAGCATGGCCAGCCGTAGAAAAATGCTTATTGAAATTCTCAATTATGGTGGATTTATCAGTGGTGACAGTGTTTCCTATCTTCAGTGCAGTGGGCAGCTGGGAGGAGGTGTTCTTATTCTCCATGGACTTTACAGTGTCCTGTAACTGCGTTCTTCGTTTGTTGAAAGAGAGTCGGACCGAAATGCAGCGTGGTGGTTACTCATGTCTTTAATAAATGAATCGCGATACATGAAATAACTATTACAAATACAAAACAACAAAAGGAACGTGAAAACCTAATACAGCCTATCTGGTGAACACTACACAGAGACAGGAACAATCACCCACGAAATACACAGTGAAACCCTGGCTACCTAAATATTGAGAACCGCCTCAGGCAGCCAAGCCTATACTAGACACACCCCTAATCAACCACAATCCCAATGCCTACAAAAACCCAATACGACAATACCATAAACCCATGTCACACCCTGGCCTGAACAAATAATTAAAGAAAACACAAAATACTAAGACCAAGGCGTGACATGTCCCAGAACTTTTTTGAGTTAGTGTTGCATGAAGCAAATTTCTGCTTGAAAAAGCTAGCCTTGGCTTTTCTAACTGCCTGTGTATAATGGTTTCTAGCTTCCCTGAACAGCTGCATATCACGGGGCTGTTCGATGCTAATGCAGAACGCCATAGGATGTTTTTGTGTTGGTTAAGGGCAGTCAGGTCTGGGGAGAACCAAGGGCTATATCTGTTCCTGGTTCTAAATTTCTTGAATGGGGCATGTTTATTTAAGATGGTTAGGAAGGCATTTAAAAAAAATATCCAGGCATCCTCTACTGACGGGATGAGATCAATATCCTTCCAGGATACCCCGGCCAGGTCGATTAGAAAGGCCTGCTCGCTGAAGTGTTTCAGGGAGCGTTTTACAGTGATGAGTGGAGGTCGTTTGACCGCTGACCCATTACGGATGCAGGCAATGAGGCAGTGATCGCTGAGATCTTGATTGAAGACAGCAGAGGTGTATTTAGAGGGGAAGTTGGTTAGGATGATATCTATGAGGGTGCCCGTGTTAAAGGCTTTGGGGAGGTACCTGGTAGGTTCATTGATAATTTGTGTGAGATTGAGGGCATCAAGTTTAGATTGTAGGATGGCTGGGGTGTTAAGTATGTTCCAGTTTAGGTCACCTAGCAGCACGAACGCTGAAGATAGTTGGGGGGGAAATCATGCAAGCAGTTTAGCAGTTACAATATTAACAATAAATCAATAAAACCAAAAGATTGCCTTGACTTCAAAGAGTTCCCGTGTTGGATAGCCACGGTGTCACGCCCTGACCTTAGATATCTCTGTTTTCTATATATTTTGGTTAGGTCAGGGTGTGACTAGGGTGGGTACTCTAGTGTTTTGATTCTCTAGGGTTTTTGTATGTCTAGGGTTTTTTAAGGGCTTTTTGTATAACTATGTTGGCCTGATATGGTTCCCAATCACAGACAGCTGTTTATCGTTGTCTCTGATTGGGGATCATATTTAGGCAGGCCTTTTTCCCACTTTCTGGTGTGGGATCTTGTCTATGTGTAGTTGCCTGTCAGCACTATATTGTATAGCTTCACGTTTCGTTTGTTATTTTGTTAGTTTGTTCGGTGTTCATTATTTTAATTAAGATATTGTACGCATACCACACTGCGCCTCAGTCTCCTTCATACGACGAACGAGACACACAGCCAGCTAGCTAACATAGCATCCCTCTCTGTTTGAGCTGGGTGTTTGAGTAGGCTTGCTAAGGGAAAGGTAAAGTTACAAAAAAATACAACCAAACATCTCTCTCTTTATTTCTCTCTCTCTCTCCTTGCTTTTCCTTAATTTTGGAAGAAATTAATTTTTTCATAACTGTTCAACAGTTGTCTTTCTCTCTCTAAGAGTCAGCTACTCACCAGCTTTTATACACTCTAGTGCTAGCTAGCTGTAGCTTTTGCCTTCAGTACTACATCCATTCTCTGATCCTTTGATTGGGTGGACAACATGTCAGTTCATGCTGCAACTCTGATAGGTTTGAGGATGTCTTCCAGGAAGTTGTCATAATTACAGTGTAAGTATGGAATGGGGTGAGAACTATGGGCCTCCTAGGTTTTGTATTGAAGTCAATGTACCCAGAGGAGGACAGAAGCTAGCTGTCCTCTGGCTACACCATGGTGCTATCCTACAGATTGCTACTGAGGCTACTGTAGACCTTCATTGAAAACAATGTATTTTAAACATTTATTTGGTGATGTGAATATATTTAGTATAGTTTATCTAAAATGTATAACTTTTTTTATGTTTCACTATTTTTTTTAAATACTGAGGAGAATGGCCCTCCTCTGAGAAGCCTCTACTGGTAGCAAGATAAAATATGCTGAAACCATAATGGAATGCTATGCCAGGGATAAGGGGTGAATTCGATAGGCTAGGTAAGCAGAGAGGGTAAGGGAAGTGAGAATGAAAGGAAGGGTTCGTTTAGAGAGATGAAGTGGGAGAGAGAGGGGTCTCGAAGAGAAGGAAAGAGAGAGATGAAATCGACAGAAGGGAGAAGGGAGACTGATGATTAATTATTCAACTCATTGGAAGAGTTTCCTGGAACCATTTTGGGCAGAGCGGTACACAGTGGTACACAGATAGACACAGTGTGCTTTTGTGTGGAGGATAACATGTAACCCCAAAATACATAGCTTAGTCTTTCACCTTTGGTGCCAAGGTTATCCTCGTTCTCCTCCTTCAGTCTTTCTCTTTCTCTCCCTCTCTCTCTGTCTCCTTCTCTCTGACTCCTTCTCTCTCTCTCTCTCTCTCTCTCTCTCTCTCTCTCTCTCTCTCTCTCTCTCTCTCTCTCTCTCTCTCTCTCTCTCTCTCTCTCTCTCTCTCTCTCTCTCCGGCTGCCTCCCTTTAATCGTCCACATCTCTCTTTTAATTTTAATTTAAATTGTCAAGAGAATAACAAAACATTCATTATGTGGACTCTTTTGATCAGCCACTCACTGAACAAAAAACTCACTGCTTTTGTTCTCTCCAAGATGTATTTATTTTATTGGTCTCTAATGCGACGAAAAACAGCTTATTTATTTTCATTCATTTTGGAGGCAATTAAAACCTCCACTGCATGTTTAACATTTAACATGTTTAATCTACTTATTTTATCACTGTAGATACAAATCTAAGTTATGTTTTATTAATGTTAAGTGTCTTTCACTGCTTTGAATCTACCCAGTTTAATGTTGGTTGGCACCCATACATCTCCTTTCTTACCAGAGTTAAATAAATTGGTTAGAACTGATATACAAACAAGACTACTTATTTAGACCATCTTTTGTTGTCCATTCAATTGGTTCAATACAGCTCAGCTCGTTTCACCTCAGACCAGGCCTCTTCACCACTTCCTTCCTTCCTTCCTTCCTTCCTTCCTTCCTTCCTTCCTTCCTTCCTTCCTTCCTTCCTTCCTTCCTTCCTTCCTTCCTCTCTCCATCCATCCATCCATCCCTCCCTCCATCCCTCCTCTCTCCCTTCCTCCATCCTCTCCCACGAGCAGCTTTGTGTTTGTGTGTCTGTGTGTGTCTGTGTGTGTCTGTGTGTGTGTGTGTGTGTGTGTGTGTGTGTGTGTGTGTGTGTGTGTGTGTGTGTGTGTGTGTGTGTGTGTGTGTGTGTGTGCGTGTGTGCGTGTGTGTGTGTGTGTGTGTGTGTGTGTGTGTGTGTGTGTGTGTGTGTGTGTGTGTGTGTGTGTGTGTGTGTGTGTGTGTGTGTGTGTGTGTGTGTGTGTGTGTGTGTGTGTGTGTGTGTGTGTGCGTGTGTACGTGTGTGTGTACATGTGTGCCTGTGTGCACGTGCCTATGTGTTGGTGAGAGAAAGCCCAGATAAAGGGACTTATGGTACCCAGTGAATCTGGGTCACCGTCCTGTCAGGGTTCCATAAAGGAGCCAGTCAACCACAAACATGTTTCACCATTTTAGGGAGCGTTTAACACTGCATGTTCTCGCTTCCTGTGGTAACAGAGACTGGGAATGTGTTCCAAATGGTACCCTGTTCCCTACGTAGTGCACTACTTTTGACCCATAGAGACTATATAGGAAACCCAGACCCAGACAGGACGGGCCAGAGTAACCAGAATTAGGGGAGCAATGATGTATGATTTGGGGAAATCTCTTGTATGTATTTTTTTAAATCTTGTATGTATTTTTTTAAATCTCTTCAATGCATGCACTGCCCCAGATGAAAAAGAAGAGACGAACCTATGTACCTTCCCTATACTGCACATACATTATACATACATATGGGGTATATATGAATATGCATGTAACGGCGTTCTTCGTTTGTCAAAAGAGAGTCGGGCCGAAATGCAGCGTAGTGGTTACTCATGACTTTAATAGAAAAAGTGACACATGAAATAACTATACAAAATACAAAACAACAAACGGAACGTGAAACCTAATTACAGCCTATCTGGTGAAACTACACAGAGACAGGAACAATCACCCACGAAATACAAAGCGAAACCAGGCTACATAAATACGGTTCCCAATCAGAGACAACGAGAATCACCTGACTCTGATTGAGAACCGCCTCAGGCAGCCAAGCCCATACAACACCCCTACTCAGCCGCAATCCCAATAATACAAAAACCCCAATACGAAATATAACAACATAAACCCATGTCACACCCTGGCCTGACCAAATAATTAAAGAAAAGACAAAATACTAAGACCAAGGCGTGACAATACATGTGAATGGGCATGCATGTGTAGTCCTGTGTGTGTGGTCAGATTGGACAGGTGCAGGACTGTTGATATAAATCCTACTTAATAAAGGACCAGATCGTACAGTGAGCATACACCTCCACTGAGCTATTTGCAAGAGAAAATAACCCACCTGTAAGAGAAAATAACCCACTGTTTTGACTTTCTCTCCTTTTAGATGAGTAAGAGGTTCAGCGGAATAGACGAGGTTAGCAAAAGAGACAGGGAAGTTCAAAGAGGCATTTTCTTAGATGCTCTCACTGTTTCATTCTCTCTCTTTGGCTTTCTCTCACTTTCCCTCCCTCTCTCTCTCTCTCTCTCTCTCTCTCTCTCTCTCTCTCTCTCTCTCTCTCTCTCTCTCTCTCTTCTCTCTCTATTTTGATCTCTCCCTTGCTCTTGCTCACTCACTCCACCTCTCCATCTCTTCCTCTCTGTTTCACTGACTCCATCTCTCTCTCACACTCTCTTTCTCTGCTATCTCTGTTGTTTATGCATTACACAGCCATGGCCCTTTGACACTGCACACGGTGCTGGCGCAGTCTTTACTTTCAGCCATGCATTATTCAACTGTGTATAATAGTTATAAATGGTTGGTTTCAAATGCATCTATCTCTTTGCTCTGTAGACTGTACTCCTGCTTTACCAGAAACATCCGAGAGGATTGTAGCTTAATACAACAAAGATACAGTTGCTGACTGGGGGAAACAAAGACATCCTGAACGTATCTTGTATATACGTGTATAGAAGGCTATTCACTAGGCTTTATACATGAAGGATATTCACTAGGCTTTATACATGAAGTTTAACCACTAGGCTATATACATTAAAGCTACTCACTAGGCTTTATACATGAAGGATGATCACTAGGCTATATACCTGAATGATTTTCACTTGGCTTTAAACCTGAATGCTATTCAGTAGGCTTTATACATGAATGCTATTCAGTAGTCTTTATACATGAAAGTTGTTCACTAGGCTATATAAATGAAGGCAATTCACTAGGTTTTATGCATGAAGGCTATTCACTAGGCTTTATACATGAAGGATATTCACTAGGCTACGTATATGAAGGCTTTTCACTAGGCTTTATACATGAAGGATATTCACTAGGCTACGTATATGAAGGCTATTCACTAGGCTTTATACATGAAGTTTAACCACTAGGCTATATACATTAAAGCTACTCACTAGGCTTTATACCTGAATGCTATTTATTAGGCTATATACCTGAAAGCTATTCACTAGGCTTTATAGATGAAGGCTATTCACTAGGCTATTTACATGAAGGCTATTCACTAGGCTATTTACATGAAGGCTATTCACCAGGCTTTATAGATGAAGGCTATTCACTAGGCTATTTACATGAAGGCTATTCACCAGGCTTTATAGATGAAGGCTATTCACTAGGCTATTTACATGAAGGCTATTCACTAGGCTTTATACATGAATACTATTTATTAGGCTTTATACATGAAGGCTATACACTAGGCTTTATACATGAATACTATTTATTAGGCTTTATACACAAAGGCTATACACTAGGCTATATACATAACGGTTATTCACTAGGTTTCATACATGAAAGCTATTCACAAGGCTACATACATGAATACTATTCACTATGCTTTATACATGAATGCTATTCACTAGGTTTTATAGATGAAGGCGATTCACTAGGCTACGTACACGAAGGCTATTCACTAGGTGAAACGTCGTTCTTCGTTTGTAGAAAGAGAGTCGGACCGAAATGCAGCGTGGTGGTGAAATAACTAAACAAATACAAAAACAACAAACGGAACGTGAAACCTAATTACAGCCTATCTGGTGAAACTACACAGAGACAGGAACAATCACCCACGAAATACACAGAGAAACCCCGGCTACCTAAATACGGTTCCCAATCAGAGACAACGAGAATCACCTGACTCTGATTGAGAACCGCCTCAGGCAGCCAAGCCTATACAACACCCCTACTCAGCCGCAATCCCAAATACTACAAACCCCAATAAGAAAATACAATATACATTTTACAGTTACATTTAAGTCATTTAGCAGACGCTCTTATCCAGAGCGACTTACAAATTGAATATATAAACCCATGTCACACCCTGGACTGACCAAATATATAACGAAAACACAAAATACAATGACCAAGGCGTGACACTAGGCTTTATTCATGAATGCTATTCACTAGGTTTTATAGATGAAGGCTATTCACTAGGCTACGTAGACAAAGGCTATTCACTAGGTTTTATAGATGAAGGCTATTCACTAGACTACGTAGACGAAGGCTATTCACTAGGTTTTATAGATGAAGGCTATTCACTAGGCTACGTAGACGAAGGCTACTCATTAGGTTTTATAGATGAAGGCTATTCACTAGGCTACGTAGACGAAGGCTATTCACTAGGTTTTATAGATGAAGACTATTCACTAGGCTCACTAGGTTTTATAGATGAAGACTATTCACTAGGCTACGTACACGAAGCCTATTCACTAGGTTTTATAGATGAAGGCTATTCACTAGGCTACGTAGACGAAGGCTATTCACTAGGTTTTATAGATGAAGGCTATTCACTAGGCTACGTACACGAAGGCTATTCACTAGGTTTTATAGATGAAGGCTATTCACTAGGCTACGTACACGAAGGCTATTCACTAGGCTTTATTCATGAAGGCTATTATCTAGGTTATATACTTGAAGGCTATTTACTAGGCCAGTGGTCACCAACCGGTCGATCGCGATCGGCTTGACGATCTCCAAGGCATTTCAAGTCGATCGCCAAACGTTTCTGTAAAAAACCCAACCATTAAGCCTTGTGTTCCTATTTTATTTTATAAGTCTCGGGTTGTTGTTAGTGCAGCCAATTCCACTGCCCTGCGCGCCGGGTAGACAAACTGTTGCCATTTCTTGCTTCTGGAGGTACAAACTCTGACTTCACTAGGCTTTGTTCATGAAGGCTATTCACCAAGGTTTCTGATTGTTGCTTTTCATCTTCCAATTGATTGGCTTTCGATTAGATGGACTAGAAGCAGTTGAGATAAATGTGATGTAAGACCTATGGGCTGGAGGAAAAGGGAAGAGAATGTGGATTCCATGTTTCTTGGAAGATTAAGAGGTGAAGTGAGTCACCATGTAAACATGCTAGCTTCTTTAGAACTGCCTTAATTGACAGAGGAGGGGAATTTCCTTGAAAGCACTGTAAATTTTAATCAATAAAACATAAAACCGCTTATGATTTGTTATGGACATTTGTAGTCTATGTCATGACACGTTATGATGCATGTCTTAAAGCATTTTATAAACAGGTTGGTTCGAGCCCTGAATGCTGATACCCCCCCTCCCCTCACCTTATTGCTTATCTAGTCAAAATGGTGCCCAAGTGATGTAAATTCTAAGGATACTTCTTATCCAATCACTTTACCTAAAATATATTTTTCTCCACATGTACTGTGATTGCTATTTGAAGAGTTTCTCTTCCAAAATGCTATACATCCATTTTTAGAAATGTTGGTCAATTAGCTTTTATTGTTTAGAAGATTGGCGTGTATAAGTACACTGGGGATAATGGAGAAGATGGGCGACACCTGGAGGGGGGTGGAGACAATTACAAAGACAGGTGAAACAGATCAGGGTGTGACGGAACCAAGTTTCCCTCCATAATTTTGCCTGTGCTTAGCTCTATTCCGTGTCTTTTTCTACAAAAAAAATCCCTCGTCTGTGCCAATGACAAGCATCCTGAGTCAGGAAGGATGCCTGTATATTTGAAGTGACTGGGTTTATTGATTCACCATCCAAAGTGAAAATACTAACTTTACCATGTTCAAAGAGCTATTCAGTGTCTGTTTAAATATTTTTTTAACCATCCACCAGTAGGGGCCCTTCTTGCGAGGCATTGGAAAACCGCCCTGGTCTTTGTGTTTGAATATGTGCTTGAAATTCCCTGCTCGACTGAGGGACCTTTTAGATAACTGTATGTGTGGGCAACAGTTATGAGGTAGTCATAAAGAAATCATGTTAAACACTGATTATTATGTGGCCTTGTAAAGCTAATTCTTGCTCCTGAACGTATTTAGGGGTTGAATACTTATTAACTTGTAAACATTTCTAAAAACATAATTCCACTTTGACATTATTGGGTATTGTATGTAGGCCAGTGACACAAAATCTAAATGTAATCAATTATTAATTCCAGCTGCAACATAACAAAATATGGTCAAGGGCTGTGAATAATTTCTGAAGGCACTGTATGTTCACCTCACACTCAGAAAAATAAGTAGTACTGCTAGGTTTTACAGAGTCAAATAAGATAACAAATAATAACATCTTAGCCAAATACATTTCAACTCAGTTTTTCACAATTCCTAACATTTAATCCTAGTCGTACGTCAGTTACAATCACCACTTTATTTTAAAAATGTGAAATGTCGAAATAATAATATAGAGAATGATTTATTTCAGCTTCTATTTCCTTCATCACATTCCCAGTGGGTCAGAAGTTTACATACAGTCAATTAGTATTTCGTAGCATTGCCTTTAAATTGTTTAACTAAGGTCAAACGTTGGGTCAAGTTTTGGCCCATTCCTCCTGACAGAGCTGGTGTAAATGAGTCAGGTTTGTAAGCCTCCTTGCTCACAAACGCTTTTTCAGTTCTGCCCAAATATTTTCTGTAGGATTGAGGTCAGAGTTTTGTAATGGCCACTCCCATACCTTGACTTTGTTGTCCTTAAGCCATTTTGCCACAACTTTGGAAATATGCTTGGGGTCATTGTCCATTTGGAAGACCAAGCTTTTAGCTTCCTGACTGATGTCTTGAGATGTTGCTTCAATATATCCACATCATTTTCCATCCTCATGATGCCATCCATTTTGTGAAGTGCACCAGTCCTTCCTACAGCAAAGCACTCCCACAACATGATGCTGCCACCCCCGTGCTTCACGGTTGAGATGGTGTTCTTCGGCTTGCAAACCTCCCCCTTTTTCCTCCAAACATAACGATGGTCATTATGGCCAAACCGTTCTATTTTTGTTTCATCAAACTTGAGGACATTTCTCCAAAAAGTACAATCTTTGTCCCCATGTGCAGTTCCAAACCATAGTCTGGCTTTTTTATGGCTGTTTTGGAGCAGTGGCTTCTTCCTTACTGAGCGGCCTTTCAGGTTATATCGATATAGGACTCGTTTTACTGTGGATATAGATACTTCCCTCCAGCATCTTCCCAAGGTCCTTTGCTGCTGTTCTGGGATTGATTTGCACTTTTTGCACCAAAATACATTAATCTCTAGGCGACAGACTGCGTCTCCTTCCTGAGCGGTATGACAGCTGCGTGGTCCTATGGTGTTTATACTTGTGTACTATTGTTTGTACAGATGAACGTGGTACCTCCAGGTGTTTGGAAATTGCCCTCAAGGATGAACTAGACTTGTAGAGGTCTACAATTATTTTTTCTGAGGTCTTGGCTGATTTCTTTTGATTTTCCCATGATGTCAAGCAAAGAGGCACTGAGTTTGAAGGTAGGCCTTGAAACACATCCACAGGTACACCACCAACTGATTCAAATGATGTCAATTAGCCTATCAGAAGCTTCTAAAGCCATGACATAATTTTCTGGAATTTTCCAAGCTGTTTAAAGGCACAGTCAACTTAGTGTATGTAAACTTCTGACCCACTGGAATTGTGATACAGTGAATTATAAGTGAAATAATCTGTCTGTAAACAATTGTTGGAAATATTTCTTATGTCAATCACAAAGTAGATGTCCTAACCGACTTGCAAAAACTATAGTTTGTTAACAAGACATTTGTGGAGTGGTTGAAAAATGAGTTTTAATGACTCCAACCTAAATGTCTGTAAACTTCCGACTTCAACTGTATATACGTAAAATATTTACATTTTACATTTGAGTCATTCAGTAGATCCTCTTATCCAGACTGACTTACAGTACAGTTTGTGCATGTATCTTAAGGTTGTTAGGTGAGACAACCACAGTCAAATATACACTATATGAACATTCCATTCCAGTTGAACACTGAAGATACACTGAGTACACAAACATTAAGAACACCTGCTCTTTCCATTACATAACGTGAATGCAGATGAAAGCTATGATCCCTTATTGATGTCACATGTTAAATCCACGTCAATCAGTGTAGATAAAGGGGAGGACAATTAAGGCATGGATTGTGTATGTATGCCATTGACAGGGTGAATGGGCAAGACAAAATATTTAAATGCCTTGGAACTGGGTATAGTAGTAGGTGCCAGGCTCACCGGTTTATGTCAAGAACAACAACGCTGCTGGGTTTTTCACGCTCAACATTTTCCAATGTGTATAAAGCATGGTCCACCACACAAAAGAGATCCAGCCAACTTGATACAACTGTGGGGAGCATTGGAATCAACACGGACCAGCATCCCTGTGGAATGCTTTTGACACCTTGCAGAGTCCATGCCCCGCCAATATTAGAAAGGTGTGCCCAATGTTTGGTATACTCACTGTATAGTGTTTTCAAAACAATCTATTTTAATACACATATAAAATGTATGAATTACAAATCTGAGAACTGTAATATTTTACACACACGAGAAGGTACTCATGAGCAATAATTTTTGGTAAAAATCACCAATGTGAAAAATTGGCAGATATAGCGTTTTGGAACTAAACTCTTAATTTTTTTATAAAAACATAGAATATTACCGGTGATTCTTAGTTAGTCCCCAAGTCATTGACAGATCCATAATACATTTCCATTAGTCAATGTTTTTCTTCCAATTTCACATCTTCACTTTATTTTTGTCAGACCCCAAACGAACCCAAGAGATAGTTTTATTTAATTAGGTGATTCACAAGGAATCATTTGTAAGATCATTTTCAACATGGATCTAATTTTAACTTTATTGTAAAGGATTCAAATCGGAGTAATAAATATACTAATAAAATAATTTAATTTCTCTTGCCTATTACTTCTGTCTCTATAAAACTTGAGATGTGTATTAAGCTGGCAATTATGACTTTATTCAAATCTGTAAATGTAGGATCATTTGTACTGAATAAAGTATAATTCTCCTCTCTATCCCAGTCTCAGTGGCAGATATGTCTAATAAATACACACACACACACACACACACACACACACACACACACACACACACACACACACACACACACACACACACACACACACACACACACACACACACACACACACACACACACACACACACACACACACACACACACACACACACACACACACACTGTTCCCTCCAACGTTATCAGCTTACTCCATCATATTGAACCAAATCCATCTTGGCGCCACGTACTTCTCGGAATCTCTCCATTGCAGGTCTGAAGAAGAAACAAGACAAATATTTGGTGAGTCTGAATACAGACACACATCAACACACACCCACGCGCACACTTGCACACATACACTCTTTCTCACTCACATGCACACACACACACGTACACGAGCACCCACACACATATTTAAAATAGGCAGACAATCTGACGCTGTCAGAAACCTGAATACAATGCTGTGTATTAATATGTCACGATGCTCTCCCCTCGTTGACCACAACATACCAGAAATACATAGAGAAGCAGGTTAACATCTCTCCAGACCACTAAGTGTGTGTGTGTGTGTGTGTGTGTGTGTGTGTGTGTGTGTGTGTGTGTGTGTGTGTGTGTGTGTGTGTGTGTGTGTGTGTGTGTGTGTGTGTGTGTGTGTGTGTGTGTGTGTGTGTGTGTGTGTGTGACAGAGAGAGAGAGAGAGAGAGAGATATAAAGAGAGATAAAGAGAGATACAGAGAAAGACAAATTGATTGTACAAGTATGCTTGTGTGTGTTATTTAGCCTATGAGTTGAAGGCATTCAGAATAAAAGTTCAATTGAGCAGCATGTATTCTGCAACCTTTCTACCATTAGAATGTGCATGTGTACGTATGAATGTGTGTGTGTGTGTGACAGTTTCAGATTCCGTCTATATTCTATTGCTATTAGCTGATTGTAAAATTGCTGTAAATTTACAGCAACTAAATGACAGTCAAGTAACCCAAATCTATATTACAATACAGTACTGTAAAGAGCAATACTTTTAAAATAGCACCTTAGTTCCTTTTTTATGTCACTATTTTAGTTTGGTCAGGGCGTGAGTTGTGGTGGGCATTATATGTTTTGGTTCTGTGTGTGTAGTTCTATGTGTTTGGCCTGGTATGGTTGCCAATCAGAGGCAGCTGTCAATCAGTGTCTCTGATTGAGAACCATACATAGGTAGCCTGTGTTTGTGGTTAGTCATTTTCTGTTTAGTGTTTTTGTTGCACCTTGCAGAACTGTTCATTTGTCGGCTTGTTGTTTTTGTTCAGTATTCATCTTTATTAAAATTACTATGAATACATACCACGCTGCACTTTGGTCCTCTTCTCCTTCTCCCGACGACAATCGTTACAATTTTACAATAAATAATTGTATTACCTGACGTTTTGACATAAATCTGACGTCTTCCTCAGAGATACCTGACCATTGCACTTAACTCTAGTGGCCCATTGAGACACAACAATATACCAAAATAACAATTATAATAAGGTAAATGGCAAATTATATCACAAAATAATAATAATAATAATAAGAGAAATATCATGTCTCGTTAATCAATAGGCCATGTACAAATTTGTATACAGTGCATTTGGAAAGTATCCAGACCCCTTGACTTTTACCACATTTTGTTACATTACAGCTGGGGTGCCAGGGTGGCCTAGTGGTTAAAGTGTTGGACTAGTAACCAAAAGGTTGCAAGTTCAAATCCCCGAGCTTATAAGGCACAAATCTGTCGTTCTTCCCCTGAACAGGTGGTTAACCCTCTGTTCCTAGGCCGTCAATGAAAATAAGATTTTGTTCTTAACTGACTTGCCTAGTAAAATAAAATAAAAAATATTCTAAAATGGATTAATTCATTTTTTTTCCCTCATCAATCTTCACAAAATACCCCATAATGACAAAGCAGAAACAGGTTTCTAGAAATGTTTGCAAAATGTTTGTAAAAATATCACATTTACATTAGTATTCATACAATTTACTCAATACTCAATGAAACACCTTTGGCAGCGATTATAGCCTTGAGTTAATTTGGGTATGACGTTACAAGCTTGGCAGACCTGTATTTGGGAAGTGTCTCCCATCTTCTCTGCAGATCCTCTCAAGCTTTGTCAGGTTGGATTGGGAGCGTCGCTACACAGCTATTTTCAGGTCTCTCCAGAGCTGTTTGGTCCAGTTCAAGTCTGGGCTCTGGCTGGGCCCCTAAAGGACATTCAGAGACTTGTCCTGTTGGAAGGTGAACCTTCGCCCCAGTCTGAGGAGCAGTTTTTTTTATCAAGGATCTTTCTGTACTTTGCTCTGATCATCTTTCCCTCGATGCTGACTAGTCTCCCAGTGTCTGCCACTGGAAAACCAGACCATTTCCCACGGTCTAAAAGTTCTTAAGGTGCCTTTTGGCAAATTCCAAGTGGGCTGTCATGTGCCTTTTACTGAGGAGTGGCTTCCGTCTGGCCACTATAACATAAAGGCCTGATTGTTGGAGTGCAACAGAGATGGTTGTCCTTCTGGAAGGTTCTACCTTTTCCACAGAGGCACTGGAGGTCTGTCAGAGTGACCATTGGGTTCTTGGTCACCTTCTCTCCCGACTGCTCAATTTTACCCGGTGGCAAACTCTAGGAAGAGTCTTGGTGGTTCCAAACTTCTTCCATTTAAGAATGATTATTGTGTTCTTAAGAAGCATCTGAATGACGATCAATGGAAACAGGATGCACCTGAGCTCAGTTACGAGTCTAATAGCAAAGGGTCTGAATATTTAAGTAAATAAGGTATTTCTGTTTTTTCTCAAAACTGTTTTCCTTTGTCATTATGGGGTACTGTGTGTAGATTGATGAGGAAAAACATGAATTTAATCACTTTTAGAATAAGGCTGCAGTGTATCAAAATGTGGAAAAAGTCACGGGGTGTCTCTGGATTCCCAGACACATAAATATGACCTATATACACATATATGTATTTTGACATGTCCTATTGATTAACCAGACAAACTATTTATCTTATTATTAGTATATTTTGTGATATAATTTGCAATTAACCTTGAAACATATTTTCATTAGTATTATGTTTTATGGTTGTGTCTCAATGAGCCACTAGGCTATAAGTTGGAGTTAACCTTTCATATGTGAGTTACAAATATCTTAATGGTCACCCCAGCATCAGTTGGTTTATGCACGTGATGTCAGAATGCACTCTGTTCAAAAATTTGATTATGACGCAACAGGACAGTTAACACGCGCTGCCTGCTAATTATATGTAGGCTATGTTTCAATTTGTCAATTTCAAATTATTTTAGTTGTAAATTATTAGTTGTATTTTCTTACAGTTTGAATTGAGGTGTGCTCCGCCTCCTCATTAATTCACATAGAAGTAGTCCGTTTCAGCGTTGTGGACAATTTATGCTTGAGGTTTTACTGAGCCATAAACTTCTCTCTTCCAGTAGAACCCACCGCACTTCACTCATGTTTGCGCAGATCAAGTATGCATATATCTGCGCAGTCTTGCAAGACTTGGAAAATGTTCTTGCTGGCGCTCGCTTTGCCTTCCTTGTTGTTTTCCTTACACATAATAACTTAGGACATGTGTGCGTTCCTATCAAAGTAAGTTCCTTATTTTCTGTATATCGTGTTGTCGTTTCTACTGTAGGCGCATACAGTATGTATTCATATATATATATATATATATATAATGTAATGAGCATAATGCATTTACAGTTTTATTCACGTTTTCAATTACTGATTATTTTACTGTTGTACTGATTATAATGAGCTAAGGTACTTGCCAGACATGTGTGGCGCCATGTTTGTTGACATTATATAATGCATTCTGGGTGTCATGTAATCTGCCAGACCAAAGACGTTATAATGAGGTGAAGGAATGGTTCACTAATCTTTTGGGTAAACGTCCGGGAATTAATGAAGGGAAGTGGATGATCGTAGACGACACACTCCCTTGAACATGCATACTATAAACAGACCAAACAAATCTTGTCTCCATTTATTATCTTTGGTTGATGCAAAAACAAACTACTCATCGTCGTATTACATTCGATTTCCAGAAATTGTTTTTACTATTGTTTTTCGATCAATGGTGAGCTCACATGTGATATGATTAATTATAAATAATAATTGCTATTAGCTAATTCATATTGTAGTTTTGGTCAGCTGAGAGTTATACAAATATGACCACAGCTATGCAGTGCCTTAGACCACTGTGCCACTTGGGAGGACCTTGGCAACAGCACATCTGATCCTCAACACTGGGGCCCCTCGGGGGTGCATGCTTAATCTCCTCCTGTACTCCCTGCTCACCCACAACTGCGTGGCCCAGAACGACTCCAACACCATCATTAACCTCTCTTGAGTAGGGGGCAGTATTTTCACGTCCAGATGAAAAGCGTGCCCAAGGTAAACTGCCTGTTACTCAGGCCCAGAAGCTAGGATATGCATATAAGATTTGGATAGAAAACACTCTAAAGTTTCTGAAACTGTTAAAATGATGTCTGTGAGTATAACAGAACTGATATGGCAGGCAAAACCCTGAGGACAAACCATCCCCAAAACAAAATTCAGCCTACCACTGTTTTCAATGGCTGTCAATTTTATTATAAGGCGAAATCCTACCAGATTGCAGTTCCTAGGGCTTCCACTAGATGTCAACAGTCTTTAGAAAGAGTTTCATGCTGGTTTTTGGAAAAGTGAGCCAGAAATTGTAGTTTTTCTAGGTGGCTGCCATTTTGGCTATAGTGTTTCCAAGTGTGTGGGAGAACGCATTCTTTTGTATTTTTGTAAAGACAATAATGAGTCTCTGTCTTAAATTTTATCGTTTATTCACGTATTAGGGTACCTAAGGTGTCACGAATATTACCGAAGGTGACTCCCCTTCTTGTTCGGGTGACGCTCGGCGGTCGTCGTCGCCGATCTACTAGCTATCGCCGATCCGTTGTTCTGTGTTCGTTTAGTTTTGTCTAATTGGTAGCACCTGTTTCTAGTTTGGTTGTTAGGATAGGGTTATATATAGTCTGTTCAGCCCGCTTCTGTTTCGTGCGGGCTTGTTCTCCTGTTTCCTTGTTTGAGTGTATTTTTGTTGGCATTTTGGGTTTCACGCTGTCCGTTTATATTTCTGTTCATTTGTGTTTCCACTTTTGTTCATGTTATGTTTCCAGGACATTAAAGCGTGTTGTTTTTCCCACATCCTTTGCTCTCTGCGCCTGACTCCACACCTCTTCACTCATTTACTCTTAACATAAGGTTACATTATAAACGCTGTTTGACTTGTTTGGAAAAGTTTATTAACCTGTTACTTCTAACCCCTACTGTTTCGAACATTCTGTTAAAAATCGTGCAACATTTCAGTGCCCTGCTGCTCATGCCAGGAATATAGTATATGCACATGATTAGTATGTGTGGATAGAAAACACTCAGACGTTTATAAAACTGGTTAAATCACGGCTGTGACTATAACAGAACGTGTGTTTCATCGAAAAGCGCAGGAAAATCTATTCACTGAAAATGGAAATATATATCCATCCGCCACTTCAACCCATTGATAAAGGTGAACCACAATAAATGGGGCTGAGGTTGCAATACCTACAGCTTCCACACGATGTCAACAGTCTTGTCATTTGCCTAGGCTTTGTTTCTTGGACAAACGAAGAAGAGACAAGCCATTTCTTCAGGTCTCCGACCGGATATTTTGGTTGAGATTTACCCGGACATTATTTCCAGACGGACAGCTAAAGAATATACATCGCCTCATGATCAATTTGGTCGCTTATTAACGTGTACTAATACCTAAAGTTGCATTACAAAAGTATTTTCGAAGTGTTTTGTGAAAGTTTAGCATCGACCTTTTTAATTTAAAAAAATGATGTTACGTTATAAGACGCTATTTTTTTCAGTTTATCACACAGTCTTCATAGATCGATATCTAGGCTATATATGGACCGATTTAATCGTAAAAAAGACACAATAGTGATTATGGGACATCTAGGAGTGCCAACAAAGAAGATGGTCAAAGCTAATGAATGTTTTATATTTTATTTGTGCGGTTTGTGTAGCGACGACTATGCTAATTATTTTGTTTACGTCCCCTGCGGGTCTTTTGGGGTGTTACAAGCTATCAGATAATAGCTTCTCATGCTTTCGTCGAAAAGCATTTTAAAAATCTGACTTGTTGCCTGGATTCACAACGAGTGTAGCTTTAATTCAATACCCTGCATGTGTATTTTAATGAATGTTTGAGTTTTATCTAGTACTATTAGCATTTAGCCTAGCGCATTTGCATTTCCAGATGTCTAGATGGGACGCCTGCGTGTCAGGTAGGAGCAAGAGGTTAATAACGTTTGAGATTAATTTTGTATGCATTTTGATGGAGGGAAACTGGGTGCATTGACTGAAGCGCGCCAGCTAAACTGAGTTTTTATGGATATAAAGAAGGACATTATCAAACAAAAGAACAATTTGTGATGTATCTGGGACCTTTTGGAGTGCCAACAGAAGAAGATCATCAAAGGTAAGTCATTTATCGCTATTTCTGACTTTCGTGGCTCACCTGCGTGGTTGAAATATGTTTTTTGTGCTTTTTTATGCGGGGCTCTGTCCTCAGATAATTGCATGGTGTGCTTTCGTTGTAAAGCCTTTTTGAAATCTGACACGGCGGCTGGATTAACAAGAAGTTCATCTTTATTTTAATGTATTACACTTGTGATTTTATGAAAGTTAAATATTTCCAATTCTGTAGTTTGAATTTCGCGCTCTGCAATTTCACCAGATGTTGGCCAGGTGGGACACTACCGTCCCACCTGCCCATAAGACGTTTAGTTTGTTGATGACACCACAGTTTTAGGACTGATCACCGTCAACGTTGAAACAGCCTATAGGGAGAAGGTCAGATAACTAACCTGTACCCCAGCACACTGACTCAGTACCGGTACCCCTTGTATACAATATAGCCTCGTTATTATTATGAACATTTCTTGTCTTACTTTTGGATAGATTTTTTTACATTTTTTACTTTGGTTATTTAGTAAATATTATATTAACTCTATTTCTTGAACTGCATTGTTGGCTAAGGGCTTGTGAGTAAGCATTTCACGGTAAGGTTGTATTCGGTGGATTTGACAAATAAAATTGTATTTTATGTAATTTAAAATACTGTTAAAATACCAATATTACAATTACAGTAGCATTTACTTTGTTACGGTATAGTAGGCTAATTTGACAGTATTGTACTAGATTGTTGCTCTGATATTACAGTAACTTACAGGAAGTTGGTGGAAAATTGTTACAGATATTACAATAACATACTTAGAACGAGCCAAAGATGGGCAAAGATACATCAAAAGGAATCTTGTTAGAAATACAAAATACCTTGAAGTCCAATGTATCATTAACTACAACAACATTACCGATTACAGAAGCGTTTTACTTGCTATGACTTTGATATTTGGTTTTTATCAACCTTAGATTTATGCACTGACTAAGTTGCTCTGGAGAAGAGCATCTGCTAAATATTCAACATGTAAATGTAAATTAACACTTGCACTTCTGGGTATTATTCTGAGCTTTTTGTAATTTGATCAAATTGGGGCAGAGTTTATTAGAATAATACCCAGCAGTGTGCTTTGCAAGTGTTACTTTTTACATTTACTTTTTGGTAATTTAGTAGACGCTCTTGTTCAGAGCGACTTACAGTCAGTTCATGAAAATAAAGTAAATGTGAATAACATATCACAGTCACAGCAAGTAAAAAAATTATGTTACTATTACTGAGAATGTTGTAGAAAATGCAAAAATACAGTTATTCTAATGAAACTGTTACAAAATACATGAATTGTATTTCAGGTCAGTGAAATAAAAATGACAGAATTTGCATCGGAACTATTGAAATACCTACATTTATCAAATTCACCTAACAGAAATACTGCCCATCGTTTGCAATAGCTGCCTGCACTGTAAATCTGCAACAGTTTACTAATGACTGTACTTCCCGCAATGCACTGTAAATGATAGAAATACAGCATGTTGCTGTAGTCATGTGTATGTTGTAAATATGTTGTAAATTAGTGTTTCAGTAAAGGTCTTGTAAATCTACAGTAATTTACTGGCTTCTGTGCTGCCATCATTTTACTGTAAAGTTACAGTAACCTACTGGCTACTGTGCTTCCAGTAATTGACTATACAAATTACAGGTCACTTGTTACAGCAAGGTAATTTGTGTTTTTGTGTAATAAAGTGTGTTAAGGCAGTAGGATTGAACTGAGCTGAGATGGTCATAAATAGCATGCTGCCGAAACAGGGGTCTTTCATGTACTTCACAACAGCTAGCAGCATCCATCTGATCCCACTGAGTCCACTGAGTCCACTGACTCCCACACACTAGACACTACACACTACCACCATTAGGCTAGCTGCACTCAAAGCCCCTACAAGTTCACTCAAAGAAAAAAAAGTTGGAACGATGTAACAAGAGAAGTTTAAATCAGTTTAAAATGGATATTGAGGGACATTTTATTTCATTTCTTTCATGACAACATTTGACTGTGATAAATGGCCTGTTAATTGAGAGTCATGTTTCTACACACATTCAGAGACAAACATACACAGAGCCTTCCGCCTTCAGCCTCCGTCCTCATGGGTCAATAGGGTTCATAGGTCAGTGCTGTTGGGCGGTGTTTGTGCCGATCTCTGCCTGGCATCCAGTGTGGCATACTAAACTAACTGCCGTCTCTCCATTCTGCCAGCTCATTCACAGTCCCTCTCTGCCAGCTGCTGCCAAACACAGCCTGGGCCATCTGGTGCCGTCCAACCTGCTACGGCCATGCCAAACGGAACAAGCTCTGAAGAGATCAAACCACGCTTAACTGCTGTCAACACATCTACACAGGCTATGTGAGGACAGCATGGTCACTTTCTGAGACTGACTGAGAAATTGAATGAAATTAAGTGAAATGCTGGAGGAGGAAAACTCAAAGATGAGAATCGTCTGATACATTTTATTGAGGTTGGGTGCGTGTGTGTGTGTGTGTGTCTGAAATATGGTTGTTGTGAGGTGCACAGTGCTCTTTCTACCAACAAATTTCATCAGAACTGCAATCCTCTCAAGAGTGGGCATCCTACTCTCTCAACCTCTTACCCAAGGCTGCTTTCACACAAAATACACACACACGGAGAATTCAAACACACAAAATGCATACACACAGAAAACATTCACACACAGAATATATCCACACAGAGAATACATGCACACACAAACATCAGGCACACACACACACAGGCAGGCACAAATACACACATAAACAGAGAGAAACACACACCAGGCACACAAGGACACACACACACACACAGATGCACTCACACACCCACTTGAAAACAAAAGAGGACAGAAAAGCACTAAACAAAACATTGTCTCAAATCTCAGAAGACGAAGGGAATACAACATTTATGACCCTCTCCTTGCATCCCCTCCCTCTGCCTCTGAGCTGGGCTAGCTCTCAGCTCTGATCTATGGGCCAGGGGAAGCAGGGAATGCTGCTCCTTTTCTCTGTCCCTCTCTCGCTCTCTCTCTCTCTCTTTTCTTTTCTTGCACTCTCCCTCTTTTTATTGTCTTTTTTTCTCCTCATCACTATGTTTCTTCATGTGTTCCCATGTCTGTCTGTCTGTCTGTCTGTCTGTCTGTCTGTCTGTCTGTCTGTCTGTCTGTCTGTCTGTCTGTCTGTCTGTCTGTCTGTCTGTCTGTCTGTCTGTCTGTCTGTCTGTCTGTCTGTCTGTCTGTCTGTCTGTCTGTCTGTCTGTCCGTCCGTCCGTCCGTCCGTCCGTCCGTCCGTCCGTCCGTCCGTCCGTCCGTCCGTCCGTCCGTCCGTCCGTCCGTCCGTCCGTCCGTCCGTCCGTCCGTCCGTCCGTCCGTCCGTCCGTCCGTCCGTCCGTCCCTGCTGGTATTTATTGGATCTGATCTCTTGGCTCTGGCCCATTGATTTGTGGCACTGGGATTTCTATCTGTCTCCCGGCAACCTGTCCTTTTGATCCTCAGAGACAAAGCTACACAAACATTTGTCAACCTTGGAGAAACACTCAGCTGGCCTTGAAGATCCAATCTGGATTGATGTATTCCAGACCTTGCTTAAAATACTATTTAGGGTATTTCAAAGTATTCGGGTATTTTTTCATTCAAAAACCCAAGCAGTTGAATAATTGGGATGCATTGGAGAATACAATTGGAAATTATTGTCATGTATTTGTAAATACTAAAATACACACTATTTATACAAATATAAAAATACTCAAACGCATTTGAACCAGGTCTGTTTAGTAGTTTAAATAATGTATTTGGAAAATAATAGTTTAAAATACTTCCAATAGAAGTAGTTGATTCAGGCCACATATTCAAGATCACAGAAAATAAGTTGTATTTGTATTCCAGGACTGCAGCATTTGTGTCATCTTTGATTCACTCTCGTAAGCTTAAAAATGTTGTATGCAGTGTATGATAGCGATTAAATGACTATAGATGGACAAGCAACATTCCAGCACTAATTTACCTGATTAAAATAATCTGTTCATTATGGTCTTTCATTCAGACCACGATTAGTTGAATCAATTGTGTTTGAGCTGGACTGGAACAAAAGCCTTCGAGGACCAGAGTTGCCCACCCCTGACTTAGATGGTGGTTAGACTAAAGGGGAAAAGTGGGAGGAAGAGAGGGATACTCTCTCACATACAGACAGTCTGCTCTTCGTTTGACTGACTCTGGCTCTGCTTGAGTAGCAGAGACCTCTTAGGGAGCCATGTGTTTCACACCACCCCCTAGTGGTAGTATCACTCATTGCAATCCATCCACCAAACCATAACGCTCATCTTTATGAAGTCAGTACAGTATGTTATTATTTTGTTGAAAACTCTGTTTATACATTTTTACACACATTCACACATTTTAATTCAGTGTTAATTCATTCCCAACAGTAATTAGTAACCTTTAATGAATCGCTACTCTTTTACACCTTATCTCTCTCCCGTTCTCTGTTTTTCTGTCAGTCAGTGGAGGCTACTCAGAGGAGGAAGGGGAGGACCATCCTACTCAATGAATTTCACAAAAATAAAATAGTGAAACGTTAAAACAAATTTTAAAAAAGTATGAAACTATACCAAATATATTCAAGTTAACAAATAACTGATTAAAATACACTGTTTGTTGTGCAGGTGAATGAGGACCCAAAAGCGACTTGGCGAAAACAGAGTCTTTATTCCAGTAAAGGAAATAGGCAATACTCCTAGACAAATCGGAGCAGAAAACAAAACATAAAAAACTAATTCCACTCGTAGTGAAGAGGACAGACTGGAGACTCGACCATAAACTGTAGGTTGCCTCGGGAAGGCACCGACCGTAGCAGACTCAGACACCTGCTCACACGCAGCATCTGAGGGAAACAAGACACGACAGGGCGAGACAAAGACACAGCACGGTGAACAATATACAAGGATCCGACAGGACAGAAACGGAAGACAAGGGGAGAAATAGGGACTCTAATCAGAGGGCAAGATACGGAACAGGTGTGAAAAGATTAGATGATTGATTAGGGGAATAGGAACAGCTGGGAGCAGGAACGGAACGATAGAGAGAAGAGAGAGAGGGAGGGAGAGAGAAAAAAGGGAACGAACCTAATAAGACCAGCAGGGGGAAAACGAACAGAAGGGAAAGCAAAATGACAAGACAATATAAGACAAAACATGACACTGTTTTGCAATGCAGGTCTACAGTAGCCTCAACAGCCCTCTCTGGGGTAGCATACTGGTGTAGCCAAAGGATAGGTATTTTCAGTCCTCCTCTGGGTACATTGACTTCAATACAAAACCTAGGAGACTCATGTTTCTCACCCCCTTCCATAGACTTATACAGTAAGTATGATGACTTCTGGAGGATGTCCTCCAATGTATCAGAGCTCTTGCAGAATGAACTGACATGTTGTCCACCCAATCAAAGGATCGAAGTCCACAAGCAATGGGAAAAAGTGTGAGGAGGAGATATACAACAAGAAAGTGATGATTCTGTTTCAATTTGGCTGCTATGAGAGTGAACTGTGTGTGCGGGTGATCAGTGTGTCACGCCTTGGTCATAAGTGTTTTGTGTTTTCGTTATATATTTGGTCAGGCCAGGGTGTGACATGGGTTTATATGTTGTGTTTCGTATTGGGGTTTTGTAGGCATTGGGATTGCGGCTGAGTAGGGGTGTAGTACAGGCTTGGCTGCCTGAGGCGGTTCTCAATCAGAGTCAGGTGATTCTTGTTGTCTCTGATTGGGAACCATATTTAGGTAGCCTGGGTTTCATTGTGTATTTCGTGGGTGATTGTTCCTGTCTCTGTGTAGTGTTCACCAGATAGGCTGTAATTAGGTTTTCACGTTCCGTTTGTTGTTTTTGTATATTTATAAGTTATTTCATGTATCGCGATCATTCATTAAAGAACATGAGTAACAACCACGCTGCATTTTGGTCTGACTCTCTTTCGACAAACGAACGCCGTTACACAGGGGTATATTCATTCTGCCGATTCAGTTGAAAACAAATCATAAATGGAAGCAAATGGAACAAAACAAGGATAAACTTACAGTACCTGAATTTGTTCAATAGAAACTATTGTTTGCCACGCTTTGAATTAATGATTACACCCTAGATCAGCTAGAAGCAGGCAAGAGTGTGCAAGGCGGTATTGAATGTGTCACTGTCTGTCACCTTGATTGCTCAAAATTCTCCCCGACTTGTGCACCTACGTTATCCATTTTAATTCGTAGTCTAGGTTGTAGCAACCTCATGATGGGTATAGGGCTAGTTCTAGTATCATGTAGTAGCCTAAACGTATCGATGTTGCATTAAGCTGGGTGAATAGAATATGAATGGTAGTCATCGAATATGCTGTAGCAGAAATAAAGCCATGCTAATCTTCAACGGCACCGACCACCACTGCTGTCACTTTACATTTGTTGCACTTCAGTTCATTCTTTTTTTCAGAGTGGACCTGTCAGTTGTTGCCAGTGTGTGGAGGTGTGTGAAGAGAGAGCTGGGAGTGATGGAACCGAGGCAAGCATGGTAAGTGACTGATATAAGGACTGGTTCAGAGCCTAGCTGGGTCTGTAAAGGAGCTGAACAACAAACATACAACTCGTGTCGATGGTACTGATCATTCTGCCTCACACACACACGCACACGCACACGCGCACACACACGCGTCTGAACCTGTGTCGTTAACACTTCATTTGGGCAGACAGCATGTTGATAACCCTTTGAAACACCAGTTCTCAAGTGACAAATCAAACACACACACACCACACACATATGCACGCTGGCACACACACACATACAACTCAGTTACTCCCAACCCTCAGAACACTGCGTAACCACCACAGCAATCTTAGATGTGTGTGTAAATGAGTAAGTGTGTAGGGATGGTTGAAACCAGGAGGAGAAAACTGTGATGCTCTGAAGTGTTAAAACCTCCTCACATCCTCCTCCATTGTAAGTATCCTCTTCTTGATGGGATTGAGATAAAGTGTGTGTTCGTGTACGCGCAAGGGCTGTCAGTGTCATGCTGAAACAGGCTCCTCAACTGGACTCACACTGAGTGCACTTTGGCTGGGGTCTAGAGGGTAGACGAGGGCTGGAGGGGTGGAGGATGAGTGGAGAGGGCTGGAGGAGGGCTAGAGGAAGGGTGGACCTGCTGCACTCCTTCTGCCTAAGATCTCACTATCTGTCTTCATCAAAAAGAGGCCTGGAAGGTCTGGGAGGTGGGAAGGAGAAGGCATAAACACACAGTGCCACCTCTAGCTTTTTTGGGGCCCTAAGAGAGATTTCGTTGCCCCCACCTCCCCCCACACCGAGGGCATTGCATTTTAGTGCCCCGACCACCCCCCACCCCGAGGGCATTGCATTTTAGTGCCCCCACCTCCCCCCACCCCGAGGGCATTGCATTTTAGTGCCCCCACCTCCCCCCACCCCGAGGGCATTGCATTTTAGTGCCCCCACCACCCCCCACCCCGAGGGCATTGCATTTTAGTGCCCCCACCTCCCCCCACCCCGAGGGCATTGCATTTTAGTGCCCCCACCACCCCCCACCCGAGGGCATTGCATTTTAGTGCCCCCACCTCCCCCCACCCCGAGGGCATTGCATTTTAGTGCCCCCACCACCCCCCACCCCGAGGGCATTGCATTTTAGTGCCCCCACCTCCCCCACCCTGAGGGCATTGCATTTTAGTGCCCCCACCTCCCCCCACCCCGAGGGCATTGCATTTTAGTGCCCCCACCACCCCCACCCCGAGGGCATTGCATTTTAGTGCCCCCACCACCCCCCACCCCGAGGGCATTGCATTTTAGTGCCCCCACCTCCCCCCACCTCGAGGGCATTGCATTTTAGTGCCCCCACCTCCCCCCACCCCGAGGGCATTGCATTTTAGTGCCCCCACCTCCACCCCCCACCCCGAGGGCATTGCATTTTAGTGCCCCCACCTCCCCCCACCCCGAGGGCATTGCATTTTAGTGCCCCCACCTCCCCCCACCCCGAGGGCATTGCATTTTAGTGCCCCCACCACCCCCCACCCCGAGGGCATTGCATTTTAGTGCCCCCACCACCCCCCACCCCGAGGGCATTGCATTTTAGTGCCCCCACCTCCCCCCACCCCGAGGGCATTGCATTTAGTGCCCCCACCTCCCCCCACCCCGAGGGCATTGCATTTTAGTGCCCCCACCACCCCCCACCCCGAGGGCATTGCATTTTAGTGCCCCCACCACCCCCCACCCCGAGGGCATTGCATTTTAGTGCCCCCACCACCCCCCACCCCGAGGGCATTGCATTTTAGTGCCCCCACCTCCCCCCACCCCGAGGGCATTGCATTTTAGTGCCCCCACCTCCCCCCACCCCGAGGGCATTGCATTTTAGTGCCCCCACCTCCCCCCACCCCGAGGGCATTGATTTTAGTGCCCCCACCTCCCCCCACCCCGAGGGCATTGCATTTTAGTGCCCCCACCTCCCCCCACCCCGAGGGCCCCCACCTCCCCCACCCCGAGGGCATTGCATTTTAGTGCCCCCACCACCCCCCACCCCGAGGGCATTGCATTTTAGTGCCCCCACCACCCCCCACCCCGAGGGCATTGCATTTAGTGCCCCCACCTCCCCCCACCCCGAGGGCATTGCATTTTAGTGCCCCCACCTCCCCCCACCCCGAGGGCATTGCATTTTAGTGCCCCCACCTCCCCCCCACCCCGAGGGCATTGCATTTTAGTGCCCCCACCTCCCCCACCCCGAGGGCATTGCATTTTAGTGCCCCCACCACCCCCCACCCCGAGGGCATTGCATTTTAGTGCCCCCACCTCCCCCCCCCGAGGGCATTGCATTTTAGTGCCCCCACCTCCCCCCACCCCGAGGGCATTGCATTTTAGTGCCCCCACCTCCCCCACCCCGAGGGCATTGCATTTTAGTGCCCCCACCTCCCCCCTGGCAGTGGATATTTATTTTTCAGTTTTAAAGTTAATATTCTGCAATTCTACACATGTTCATATGATATCTGAGTGAGAGTGACAAACAAAATCAATGGGGGGCTCCTGTAGGTCAGGGCCCCTGGACACATGCCATGCGTGCCCGGTTGGTAATTTGGTGATGATTACTATAAGGTTAAGATAGCTGGCTAGGCTACCTTACCTAGCAACTAAAAAAAATGTTAGCTGACATGGACTGAGTGACTGTGATTGACTGACATAACATGTAGAAAACTGCTGATGATTTCAAAATTGCACCTTGAATCTAGTTTTCTAACTCAGTAAGTTGAGAACCCAAATAACTTCCCTATGTGCAGCGCATAGTCTGCGTATAGGCTGAGTACACACACACACACACACACACACACACACACACACACACACACACACACACACACACACACACACACACACACACACACACACACACACACACACACACACACACACACACACACACACACACACACACACACACACACACACACACACACCATTTCCTATCTGCCACACTTTATGTCTTTACTGGAGGACGGGGTCAGTTACACGGTAACATCTGTACCTCACTGCACGTCTCTGCTCCGCTCTCTGACCTGATGTGTAGACGGGTTAGAGGAGTGGGACAGGTAGAAAACGGGCTCTGACATGGCTACATGGGCCTTGTGATCTTTGCATGGCGGGTATCTTCTCATCCTTTTTTATTTCCTCAATCCACTTTCAAAACTGAGTTTCAAAAGCTGAACAAAATGTCACCCCCACCCGAGACGTCATTCTCCGATTTTTGTCATTCTGTAACATTCACTTGTTAAAAGAGGGGTAATTGTAAATGTTCCTCACATAGTGGCAGAGTAGCTATCTCCAGCTGTAGTGACTGTGCCCTACTGTTAACTCAGATCTTATTGTCCCTCTTTCTGACTCTCATTTAATGCTGACAGCTTGACGGCTTGGCACATTGTTGTGTGGGCGTGTTGGCCTCACGCTGCGCTGATTAAATGTTAACGGTGTCACTTCATAAGAGTCAGGGACAGGGAGGAATATGTGAAAAATAACGATTTCAGCTGGGGTGAGATATATCACACATTGAAATGCAAACAATTCTGCAGTAAAACTTATAATTAGTTGAGAAATGTTGTAGAGGGAAAGAGAGAAAGCGGAAGGTATAGAGAAAAAATGATCAGGAAGATGCGTTAGTTATGACTGGACCGGGCTTAAACAGAGTGAAGTGAGCCAAGCGTTGTCTCAGCCTGTAGCTTGATAAGACATCGACAACAACGTCATTTAGAATGACGATCCACTTCCATCAGTCAGCAAGAAAGTGGCAATCTGCAACAATCCTGTTGTTTATTTGGGAACCGGTCCCAGCTCCTGTATGTTGGCTTGATTGAATCTACTTGTGTCTTACCCAAATAATACACCCATCTCAGGGACCCTGGATTAATTTAATCCATAATCTACTGCCCTTTATGAAATTATAGGCATTTTCTGAAATTAGGAGTATTTATGCTGGGTTGAGAGCACTTTGATGATTACAGTAGTAGAGTAGTAGAATTGGAGTGACTATACTGTATGGTTGGGAAGTAACCCATCCTAGTGGCTTTATGACATCCTGTATTGGAAAGCTCTTGGTAGTGTACTAACCTGCAGGGTTAGACCCTCTAAAGGGAATGAGAAAATCATTATAATGGACTGGATTGGATTTCCATTAGGAATATTGACAAACTTCATCAAGAGGTCACAGGAGGATTCAATGTATCATAAAAACACAAAAATATAAAAACATATGGCTTGTTTGTTGGTGGGAGACAGAAGGCTTGAATTCATTGGTGAACGCAATAGCACATGTTGAACGTGTATTTTGTTTTAATACTGTCCTGACCAGCAAAGTTGAGACGTTGAAAGGCAAAGCTTAACATATTGGGTAGATCGCTGAATAGGGTGTTATCCAATGGGTGTGTGAATACAATAATTCAGCGATGCATATTGTAGCAACACACACACACACACGCACTGAATGCAGACATAGTATAGTCAGAGTACATCCAGTACATACATTGACATCGGGCTTTCTGTTTGAGACATCAGATTCTAGAATAAACTCACTCTGATCCTTTCATTCCCATGCTAAACTCATCCACCATTATAATAATGAAACCATAATCTAATCAACCCACGCTCCCATAAAAGGATCATCTGCATGGATGAGAGATTAATAATAAATACATATTTATTTTAAAAATTACATTCCCACCAAAATAGACCATTCGACTTATTTGGGTCACCAACGCTTGGTGTATTTCGATATTGAGTCAATCAACAGTTTATGGGTTATTAGCATTTCACTGTTACTCTAAATCATGCTGTTAATATACATACTTCCTATTCAAATACATACCCATGCAGCCATAAGTGACTATTTATAATACTAACGCTTCGCATGCTATTTATCGAAGATAATTGTGAATATTTCATAGTAAAAAAGGCTTACGATAGTAACATGCAATCCCCAATTACTCTGGCAAAAACCTGTGTTTTCAGGTGAAAGCTGTTCTGACACACATACACGCGTATTCACATCAACACACACACACACACACACACACACACACACACACACACACACACACACACACACACACACACACACACACACACACACACACACACACACACACACACACACACACACACACACACACACACACACACACACACACACACACACACACACACACACACACACACACACACTGTGAATTGTGAGTTTTTTTTATTATTGTGCAGATTGAGGAGCCAATTAGCTACCATCCAGACGCTGATCAGCTAATCCTTCACTGGAGGAGTGCCTGCATAGGGAACAGGCCAAACACACGCGCACACGCACACACACAAGAACACACATACACACACACAGCAGAGAGAGTTGTTGATTGTCACAGTAATAATAGTGGCACTTCTCTCCCCACTACACTTCCTGGAGGACAAAAGTGTTAACCGGAGCCAGCTTCATCGCGGAACATAATAGAAGATGCTTCCTATTCAAACACATAGACATACACACCGGCTGCAGCCAAAACTGACCATTTAGAATACTAACAATTGTATGGTATTTATCTGTGATAATTGTGAACACTTCTCTGTAAAAAAAAGGCTTACGATATTACCATGGTAATCCCCAATTACCGGCAAAAACGTGAAAGCTGTGGTGACACACATACAAGCGTACAGAAATCACACACACACACACACACACACACACACACACACACACACACACACACACACACACACACACACACACACACACACACACACACACACACACACACACACACACACACACACACACACACACACACACACACACACACACACACACACACACACACACACACACACACACACACACACACACACACACACGGTGAGGTGTGAGTTTTTTAAAATCATTGTCTAGATAGAGGAGCCAATTAGCAATGCACACACACAAGCACACTCACTCAGACACACACAATTAAGTGGCCACAGTTTACTTATCAGCATAAATCAATACATACATTTCCTTAAACGCCAACTTGAGTGTTATAATTGGTCACTCTCTGGCTCTAACAAGTTTAACTTTCTTCAATAAACCAACTTCCTACTCCTTCATAAATCATTACCATAAAATATCATCAACATTGAAACTGCGTATTGACCAAGGGAGACCTCCTGGTAGTGTAAAAGTGTGATTTGATTAAAAATGTGTAATATTAGTATTGGAATATCAAATGGAACAGATGTTATGGTAATGTAGGGGGCGCATTGGCTGTCCGTCAACTCCCTCTGATTGACGGTGGCATGCCATTTGAAGGGCAGCCATTTCCTACTGTATCTCAAACACTTATCCTCCACTCAGAGAAGGAACACATATGGGCTCCATAATGGCATGTCAGAGACATGCAGCTCTGTGAATCTTAATGCTGTTTCTTTAACATATCAGAAGGAAGTGGAAAGAGATGAGCTGAAGTCTGTAGCCTGAAGTTGTGTTGCCAGGATATATGATGTGTCATATTCCTACTGAACCCAGACGTTGGGTTCAATCCCAGGCTGTTTCACAGCCGGCCATGACCGGGAACCCCATGGGGCGGCGCACAATTGGCCCAGCTTCGTCCGGGTTATGGAAGGGTTTGGCTGGTGGGAGATTTCCTTGGCTAATTGTGCTCTAGCGACTCCTTGTGGCAGGCCGGGCGCCTGCAAGCTGACTTCAGTCGTCAGTTGGACATTATTTCCTCTGATACATTGGTGTGGCTGGCTTCCGGGTTAAGAGAGCAGTATGTTAATAAGGAGCATGGCTTGGCAGGGTCATGTTTCGGAGGATGCATGGCTCTTGATCTTTGCCTGAGTCCTTTGGGGAGTGCAGCGATGAGATAAGATTGTAACTACCGATTGAATATCACGAAAAAGAGGACTGAAAAACAGCTACAACGTTAATTCAACCAGTGTGTGTCCATTGGGAAGTGTACTGTAAATGCACACACTGACGTACACAAAAAACAGACAATGCGCAAGTACTCCCTTCAAGCACTTCATTTCACCACATCACAATCACATTCCCAATAATAGCCTTTTATCTGGCGGTTGGGTATTGGAGGAAATGCAATTCACCCCTGGATACTATGGCTATTAACCAACAGCACCATCATTTGTGGAGAAAAGCACAGTTGAAGCCCACCAGGGATTTCCTGACAGTATAATGCTTTTTACCACAGCTCGTTTGGGAAAAATTATAACGCACATGCACAGAGAGGCACGCAGAGAGGCACACACACATACAAAGGAACACACGCTGAGCCACACACACACACAGAGCCACACACACACACACACACACTTCGTCACCCCCCTCTGCCAGCATTATGACTGCCTATCCAATCGAAGGACTCCCCTGAGCGTGCTTCCTTGCTCTGCGGAACATCACTTCATTTGACCATTTAAATAATCCCTGGGATGCATCAGAGAGATGGGCGGCGGTATAATTACCACCTGGGAGCAGTAAGGAGCCGAGCAGAGCGCAGGGAGTGAGACCTGGGACACACACACGCTGAGCATAGGGTGGGAGATCTGCTGAGGAAATATTAAAGGCTTCATACTATGTATCTTTATATCAAGCTAATACAGGACTAGTAAAGGCCCAGTGCACAACTTTAGCTAATGATTGCATTTTTATTTTATTTAGAAAACATACACTGCATTCGGCAAGTATTCAGACTCCTTCGCTATTTCCACATTTTGTTACAGCCTTACTGCCGTACAGAGAGATCCTTGATGAAAACCTGCTCCAGAGCACTCAGGACCTAAGACTGACAGAGCTTGAGAGGATCTGCAGAGAAGAATGGGAGAAAATCCCCAAATACAGGTGTTCCAAGCATGTAGCATCATACCCAAGAAGACTCGAGGCTGAAACCGCTGCTAAAAGTACTTAAACAAAGTACTGAGTAATGAGCCTGATTACTTATGTAAATGTGATATTTAAGAAGTTTTTTTTATATGTTTGCAAACATTTCTAAAAACCTATTTTTGCTTTGTAATTATGGGGTATTGTGTGTACTGTAGATTGAAGAGGGGGAAAAACTATTGAATCAATTATAGAATAAGGCTGTAACGTAACAAAATGCTACCAAATTCAGGAAACTAGGCGTATGTGTAACGGTTTTCTTCCGTTGAAGGAGAGGAGGACCAAAATGCAGCGTGGTTAGTGTTCAACATGTTTAATAAGGACAATAAACGTTAACACTACAAAATAACAAATGTGAAAAAACCGAAACAGTCCTATCTGGTGCATAGACACAAAGACAGAAGACAACCACCCACAAAACCCAACACAAAACAGGCTACCTAAATATGGTTCCCAATCAGAGACAATGACAAACACCTGCCTGTGATTGAGAACCATATCAGGCCAAACAACAAACCCAACATAGAAACACAAAACCCACTCAGCTCACGTCCTGACCAACACTAAAACAAAGGAAACACAAAAGAACTATGGTCAGAACGTGACAGTATGTCGCAAGTCGCAACTTTACATGAGAGCCGTTTGAACGTAATTTTTTAATTTTTTATCAAAATGAGTTTTTTGGAAGAAAGTTTTTTCTAAAGATCTGACACCAAAAAGGATTCTACTATGGGTACAAAATAACCCTTTTGGAACCACTTTTTCTAAGTTTATAGCTGGGTAAGATATTGTTTAAGAATACACCAGAGTTGTTAGTGACTACCCACCCCGCATGCGGGAGCGTAATCATCAACTGTCACTAATTAGCATAACACAACGGACATAAATATTCCTCTAAAATATTGCTATTCATGGAAATCACAAATGAAATATATTGAGACACAGCTTAGCCTTTTGTTAATCACCCTGTCATCTCAGATTTTCAAAATATGCTTTACAGCCAAAGCTAGACAAGCATTTGTGTAAATTTATCGATAGCCGAGCATAGCATTTTGTCCAGCTAGCAGCAGGTAACTTGGTCACGGAAATCAGAAAAGCAATCAAATTCAATCGTTTACCTTTGATGAGCTTCGGATTTTTTCACTGACGAGACTCCCAGCTAGATAGCAAATGTTGCTTTTTTCCAAAAATATTATTGTTGTAGGTGAAATAGCTCCGTTTGTTCTTCACTTTGGCTGAGAAATCTCCCGGAAATTGCAGTCACGAAAACGCCAAAAATAGTCCAAATTAGCTCCTTAATATCGAAAGAAACATGACAAACGCTGTTTATAATCAATCCTCAAGGTGTTTTTCAAATATCTATCCGATAATATATGCGTCGGGACAATTAGTTTTTCAGTAGGACCAATTGGAATAATAGCTACCTCTGTATTTTACCCGAGAGTCACTCTGGGAGCCGTCAGGGGACCACTTGCGCAATGTAGCCGCTTACGTGTATTCTTCAACATAAATGCGTAAAACTACGGCACAATGCTGTAGACACCTTCGGGAATACGGAGAAAGAGTAATCTGGTTGATAGCCCATTTACTGCTCAATAGAGACGCATTGGAACGCAGCGCTTTCAAAACATGAGGCACTTCCGGATTGGATTTTTCTCGGGCTTTCGCCTGCAACATCAGTTCTGTTATACTCACAGACAATATTTTTACAGGTTTGGAAACTTTAGAGTGTTTTCTATCCTAAGCTGTCAATTATATGCATATTCTAGCATCTTGTCCTGACAAAATATCCTGTTTACTACGGGAACGTTATTTTTCCAAAAATGAAAATACTGCCCCCTAGTCACAAAAGGTTTTAATGAAATCAAATAAAGAAAGAGTATTTTAAAAGGTTGGTATTGAAGTTATGGTTTCAGTTGGGCGAGGTCTTAGACATCCAGTTATGAGGGAAACACACAGAAACACACCATTCACAGTGCTCATTGCATGCCAGATAGTTGCACAGCCCTGGGGAGTTAGACAGATGCGTTACCCAGCTCTGAGGATTCACCCTGGGGCAAAACTGCTGTGAGGGTGGCCCTGGGGGATCTGGAGGTCCATCAACAGAGAGTCATGGGAGTATAATCTATCATTTCAGATTTTAATGGGAAAACTGCAGAATCAAAGCGAAGAAGGTGAAGAGCCAGGTCAAGGCCTCTGGATTCAGCCACTTATCAAACACAGCAGCCCACTGTCAGCATTAATGGGTCAGTCGTGTGTGGGTATGTTTGTGTGTGTGTGTGTGTGTGTGTGTGTGTGTGTGTGTGTGTGTGTGTGTGTGTGTGTGTGTGTGTGTGTGTGTGTGTGTGTGTGTGTGTGTGTGTGTGTGTGTGTGTGTGTGTGTGTGTGTGTGTGTGTGTGTGTGTGTGTGTGTGTGTGTGTGTGTGTGTGTGTGTGTGTAAGAGAGAGAGTGAGTTTGTGTGTCTTTCAACACCTTTTTCATTGCTATTTATTGCCATGTATGAGTAACCCTCTTTGTTTGTCTCCATTGCTGTTCCGATTATCTTCTGCGCCTTTGTTAAACTGTATTCTTGAAAGTGTTGTTGTGTAGAGTGGAGGAGGGATGGAGGTGACAGGGCAGGGGGACTGCGGAGAGGAGGACACTGTAACCCTGGATTAAAATATAGCCGGAAAAAGGATGGTCTCTCATTCTGAACAGCAGTTTACAGGGGCTGTGCAAAGATCGAAGAGGAGGAAGCCATGGGCTCCGATGAGGATCTGCGTTTGTCTCGTGGCAGTGGCGTGTGTAAATGGTTCAGCGTCCGGACTTGTTTCGGTTTCCTGTCGATGACCAACCGAGATGAGACACTGCTCGAGGAGACTGTCGATGTATTCGTTCAAGCTTACGTAGCCTGAAAGAGGGCGAGGCGGTGGAGTTCACCTTCAAGAAGTCGTCTAAAGGCCCAGAGTCTGTCACGGTGACATGTCAGGGTGAGCACAGTGTTACGGCTGTGAGAAGTCACCTAAGGGGAAACAGAAACAACGCTCCAATGGGGACAGCTGCTACAACTGTGGAAGACCTGACCACCATGCCAAAGAATGCCAGCTACCTCATCAGCCCAAAAAGTGCCATTTCTGCCAGAGCATCAGCCACATTGTGGCCAACTGTCCAGTCATAGCACAGCAGTCCTCCACTGGCTCTCAGGGAATAGCATCATCATTGAGGGGCGAGAAAGAGGAGCAGAGCCATGCCCCCTCGCTCCACAAGGGAGTTCTGATTGATCCATTCAGGGATTCAGCCAAGCACAAGTTTTCATTGTCGTGCTGCTACTGGAGCTACATGAGGCTGACTTTATTTATCGAACAAACAGCAAGAAAATGTTACTTTTATTGATGCTATAGTTGCGATTGAGAGTTAGCTCTGTGTTTTAATGCAGAGAGACACATCTATCCACCTTCTTTGCAACTCAACTACTTTTAAGTAATTTATTTTCTGTCTATGTTATTATTAAGTTATTATTTCTGTGTTAGATAAAGAAGTATATTAGCTTAAAACTGAAACAATCAAATCTCACTGTGTTTACAAACTGCAATAAGCCTTGTAATGACAGTTTTTACCACTGTACCTAGACTTGAAGTCGAAAGCTTACATACACCATTACCAAATACATTTAAACTCAGTTTTTCATAATTCCTGACATTTAATCCAGGTAAAAATTATATGTCTTAGGTCAGTTAGGATCAGCACTTCATTTTAAGAATGTGAAATGTCAGAATAATAGTAGAGAGAATGATTTATTCCATCTATTTTGATGGTCCTTCTGTAGCTCAGTTGGTAGAGCATGGCGCTTGTAACGCCAGGGTAGTGTGTTCGATCCCCGGGACCACCCATACGTAGAATGTATGCACACATGACTGTAAGTCGCTTTGGATAAAAGCGTCTGCTAAAAGACATATATTATTATTATTATTAGAAGTCCACCAGTCCCTCCTGCAGCAAAGCACACCCACAACATGATGCTGCCACCCCCGTGCTTCACGGATGGGATGGTGTTCTTCGGGTTGCAAGCCTCTCCCTTTTTCCTCCAAACATAACGATGGTCATTATGGCCAAACAGTTCTATTTTTGTTTCATCGGACCAGAGGACATTTCTCCAAGGAGTACGATCTTTGGCGATTTTGGAGCAGTGGCTTCTTCCTTGCTGAACGGCCGTTCAGATTATGTAGATTTATAGAACTCGTTTTACTGTGGATATAGATACTGTTGTACCTGTTTCCCCTCGAGCATCTTCACAAGGTCCTTTGCTGTTGTTCTGGAATTGATTTGCACTTTTTGCACCAAATTACGTTAATCTCTAGGAGACAGAACACGTCTCCTTCCTGAGCGGTATGACAGCTGCGTGGTCCAATGGTGTTTATACTTGTGTACTATTGTTTGTACAGATGAAGGTGGCACCTTCATGAATTTGGAAATTGCTCCCAAGGTTGAACCAGACATGTGGAGGTGTACAATGTTTTTTCTGAGGTGTTGGCCGATTTCTTTGGATTGTCCCATTATGTCAAGCAAAGAGGCACTGAGTTTGAAGGTAGGCCTTGAAATAGATCCACAGGTACACCTCCAATTGACTCAAATGATGTCAATTAGCCTATCAGAAGCTTCTAACGGCTTGACATCATTTTCTGGAATTTTCCAGGCTGTTTCAGGGCATGGTCAACTTAGTGTATGTGAACTTCTGACCCACTGGAATTGTGATACAGTGAATTACAAGTGAAATAATCTGTCTGTAAACAATTGTTGGAAAAATTACTTGTGTCATGCACAAAGTCGATGTCCTAACCGACTTGCCAAAACTGTAGTTTGTTCACAGGAGTGCTTGAAAAAAAAGGTCCAATGACTCCAAACTAATTGTACGTAAACTTCCAACCTCAACTCTATGTGCACTGCTAACTTTATTTCCCCTGCTGCAGCTAAATCAGAGCTAGCCTATGTTGATTGTACTGGAGACGATCACGAGTGTTTTACCCGAAACCTTATGTTAGAAGAAGGTCAAGAAAATACAATCATACAAGTGAATGTACAGAAATAGATTGTTTCTTGTTCAAAAAAGAGTATCTTTCTGCTCATTGAAATGTTCTTTGGGTATTATAAGTCATTGTGCATTTCCTCAGCCAAGTGAATGTTTTAACCCTTTCTGCTGTATGAATGTAGGTACACCATGGTTGACCATAGGACTCTGTACAATGCAGTTTGTCATAAGTGCTATTGTTATGCTGGTGAATGAGGACCCAAAAGCAACTTAACAGAAACAGAGTTTATTCCAGTCTTTACAGAAAACGACTAATCCTGAATTCTTTCACAGGTAATGTCCAAACAGGAATAACAGAAATCCTCTAGTCTGTAGAGGGGAACAACAGGAGAAGCGGCCACAGACTGCAGGTCTGTGGTCCTTCTGTAGCTCAGTTGGTAGAGCATGGCGCTTGTAGGCCGATCCCCGGGAGCGTAGAATGTATGCACACATGACTGAGATAAAAGCGTCTGCTAAATGGCTGCTTCGGGTAGGCGCAGGCCGTAGCTGATAGAGACACCTGCGCAGCATCTGATGAAGGCAAAAACACGACAGAACAAGAACACAGCACAGCAAACATCAAACAAGGATCCGACAAGGACAGAAGCGGAAACAGAGGGAGAAATAGGCACTCTAATCAGAGGGCAAAATAGGGGACAGGTGTGAAAGAGTAAACGAGGTAGTTAGGAGAATGAGGAACAGCTGGGAGCAGGGAACGATAGAGAGAGAGAGAGAGAGAGAGAGAGAGAGAGAGAGAGAGAGAGAGAGAGAGAGGGAAAGAACCTAATAAGACCAGCAGGGGGAAACGAATAGAAGAGAAAGCACAGGGACAAGACATGACAATCTATGACAAAACATGACAGCTATAGCCTGGCCATTTGTTTCATTGGTGGTTGGATGTTGCCTCCTCCCATTGCATTTTTACAAAGCTTTGACTCTGGGCTAAATGTGAGAACAGCGTTGATTGTATGACAGACAGTGTCTTCCTGTCTGTCCCATAGCTTTTACTATGGATGTAAACATGGCTTTCGAAGATACACTGCATATTAAGGGTGTTCTCATACCCTGCCCGATACATTACCTGTTTATCATTGTATCAATGAACTTCGAAACTATTTAGAATCAAATGTGCTTTCTTGGATGTAGCTGTGTTCTTTTTTTCTTCTTCAATGACATATTTTCGTGATTGAGTGCATTGATAAAGGGACTCAAGTGTTAAGATGGTTAAGAAGTTTAGTCCCCATTCCTTCTTTACAGGAGTGGCTGGAATATATTAAACCACTTAAATGGATGTAGTTATTGTCACGCCTTGGTCTTAGTATTTTGTGTTTTCGTTATTTATTTGGTCAGGCCAGGGTGTGACATGGGTTTATTTTGTGGTGTGTTTTTGTATTGGGGTTTAGTAGGTATTGGGATTGTGGTTGAGTAGGGTTGTCTAGCATAGTCTATGACTGCCTGAGGCGGTTCTCAATCAGAGTCAGGTGATTCTCGTTGTCTCTGATTGGGAACCATATTTAGGTAGCCTGGGTTTCACTGTGGGGTTGTGGGTGATTGTTCCTGTCTCTGTTTTCGTTTTCACAAGATAGGCTGTATAGGTTTTCGCGGTTCGTTTGTTGTTTTGCATATTTAGTTATTTCATGTATTTTCATTAAAGAACATGAGTAACCACCACGCCGCATTTTGGTCCGACTCTCTTTCAACATACGAACGCCGTTATTGTTATCTTTTTTATATTGATTATTTATTCATTGTCTTAATTCTCTAAACCTCTCGTTGATACAGTATCAGTATTCAATTTATAGCTCATTTCTGTTTAAACTGAAACTGGCTTTGGTTCTGGGCTCTTTGGAGCTTCATGGTGATATTTAGCAAAGTGCTTTACTTTTCAGTGTCTCTTTCAGTGGGCTTCATTTTCAGTTGACTTCGTAATATATTGTCCATAAACCATTGCGACAATACTCTGCACTAATCATGTGTATGAGTATGGGCATTTCTCAAAGACACGTAATTGCTCATTGATCCTTATGACTGCAGCTAGGGTTTAGTTTCTCTGAAATCTTCATGTTGAACTCAGGGAATCCCCTTTAAAGAGGAGCTACTTTGGAAGGAGTGGTAAAGTGTTTTATGTGTGTACCTATAGGCTGGGTTGACGGAAAAGCCATGCAGATCATTGATTGCCAAAAGAGCCAAAAGGGTGATGCACTATTTACACGTTGCTATGACCTTACAGTAGTACAGCGAGCCATATTTAATGTTTGGGTTCCCGAGTGGTGCAGCGGTTTAAGGCACTGCATCTCAGTGCAGAGGTGTCACTACAGACCCTGGTTTGATTCCAGGCTGTATCATAACTGGCTGTGATTGGGAGTCCCATAGGGCGGTGCACAGTTGTCCGCGTTAGAGTTTGGCCGTGGTAGGCCGTCATTGTAAATAATCATTTGTTCTTAACTGACTTACCTAGTTACATAGACTTTACATTAAAATTCTACACTACATTGTTGGATTTGAAGAACTCTAAGACTGTGCCGTTGTGCAGAAATTACATTTCCTCTGAGTTACAATGACTATTCATGATCTTTGTTCTGCATCTATTGTGTGCTTTTTAACCCTCTCTTCCCTTGTACTGTTCCCTGTATTTCTGAAGGTAATATTTTTGTCTCTTTGCACAGATAACTCTCTCTATCCAGAGCTGGAACTAGCCGTTTGTTGGTTCTGTGCATCATGTTCTATCTCTGAGACCCCGCAATCTGTGACCCTTGCCAACATATCCAGTGCTCCTGGGCAGGGCATGGTGTGGGTGCCGGGCCGTAGGTGCCAAGCGGCCTACAATCTGGGGAGCTGTGCGGTGCTGTGCTGTGGTACAGGGGTGTAGGTGGAGCATTTGTGAATGGTGCTCAGCCATTCTCTTCCGGCACTGTGCTGCTCCCTGGCACTTGCTGGCCTTTGATGGAGCACAGCCAGCCGGCATGGTGCTTCTCTCTCTCTGACCCTGTGCAGTGTGTCTCTCTCCCAGGCTTTCACAAACACAACCTCTGCTCCCAGAGAAGGATATAAAATGAATGAAAATGAGGCTATTTGCCTCTTTCTCTTTCCCTCTCTGCCCCTCTATCTATATCTTTCTTTCTCCCTCAGTCTCTCTCCGTTTTTCTCTCCCTGAACCCTGTAAACTCATACCTTGAGTGGGTCTCCAAACATTGGGTAAACATTGCCTCCACATTGTAAACAAGACAGTTTGAACAACTCCTGTCAGGGAAAGTATTATGAAAGATGGATGGTTCCTAACTATACTTATGTCTGACACTGACTACTACTAGAACTTTGATGGATGATGCAATATTGATTAATTTGAATACTGAAAATAACCCAGAGCTCATGAATATATGATTTAAAAGCCTGAGTTCACCAGCGAATATACCAGTGGGGCACCGTCAGGGCCCTATACGCCCTCAGAGAGGGCCTAAGGATAGATACAAATCTGTATATATTTTTATATATTATAATTTGCAATTTTGTTTTCATTGATTTAATATTTTTTTTGTCTTAATTGTACTTATCTTCCTATTGAATTTATTTTGTGTTGGAAAAAGAAGGGCTAATATCCAAGAGAAAAAAATATCCAATCAGAATTTTTCTTTAGTAGTCTCTTGGTAGAAATAATCTAGCTGGGCTCAACGCTCATTGGCTAGGTCCTCAGGCTTTGAACAGACGGTGCCAGCCAACGTCATTGACGTTGACTTCAATTAGAGCAGCATTTTGGAATGACAGTAGGATCAACCAATCACAAATAGTCTTGTAATAGGTGGGACAATTGTATGTAATTGGCCCTCTAGAGGGCCTTGAGGCACTAATTCAGAGCTAATTGCGAGCCTTATCTTGTTTTCTCAAGCTTGAGCCTAGCTAGCTGGCTATCCTTTTGCAGTGAGTGTATGTAACGACGGCAGTGGCAACTACAGAGAGAGTAATCGAGGACGATGTGGTGACTAAATTGTTAACATCGCCCTTTTCAAGACTAACTTTTAATGAAAAGTTCAATCTTGTACATACCTGGAGACCAACTCCTGCACTGCCTGATTTAGTGCCACAAGGAAAGAGTTTTGAAAGGCATTTTCAAGTTAATAATTATGAGCGCTATCCGTGGATAACCTGCTGTGAGCTGACAAAAAAAGCTTTACTCTTGGAATTGCCTACTCTTCAGCACAGATAATAGCTCAAGCTGGACAACTGGTTTCAAAGATTTAGCCTGTTTGACAGTCAGCACTTCGACACCAACCAAAACTCAACTTCACGCCTGCGAGCTACAGTGAGTTTAAAATATTTGGTGAAACAAGACTTGACCTTCTTCTTAACGAGCAGTGGCGGAATGAGACACTTGCTCACAATAATGAAGTCAGACACAACAGGGAGATTCTAAAGTGCCTTATTCCTTACGGATGTGTTTTTAGGCAAGCAAGAATTTGCATTCAGAGGACGCGTGGAGGGTAAAGAATCAGCTAATAGGGAAACTACTTGGAAATACTGGAATGCTTGGCTGAGTATGACAGCACGTTAAACTGCCATTTGGCTACGGCTACCGTGTTCACAGGCACTTCCAGCAAAATCCAAAATGACCTGGTACACACGGTTGCGGATGTAATGACAGGAAAATTGAAGAAAACCCCCTTTGTAACCATCGTGGTTGGCGAGACGACAGACATCGGCAATGTAGCTCAAATGTCTTATGTGTTGCGTTACACTACCAATGCTGGTGTGAAGGAAAGGTTTTTCAAATTTGAGGATGTATGTAACTGAGAAAAAAACGAGCAGAAGCGGTTGCTGCCCGAATTATCATCTTTTTAGAGGAGTGTGAATGCTCGGCCAAAGTTGTGGCACAGTGTTACGATGGAGCCACAGTCATGGCCTCTGGTATAAATGGAGTAGAAGCCAACGTGAAATAAACTATCCTTCAAGCTCTGTTCATTCATTGCTATGTGCACACTCTTAATCTGGTGATGTCACAAGGTACTGGTAAAGTAAAAGAATGCAATCATTTTTTTCTCCTCTTGGTGGCCTAGCAGCGTTTTTCTCAAGATCTGTCAAACGAAGAAAACTACTGGATGAAATATGCCATCAAAGACTATCCAGAGTGGCGCCAACACCATGGAACTTCTCCTCACGCCTAGTTTGCACTGTGTATGAAAAAACGGCGTAACTCATTGATCTCTATGAATACATAGGGTGCCATCACGATGCCTTTGATGAAGACACAGGTCACAGCGCAGATGGACACATGGTGCACGTAACAAGCTACGAGTTCTGCTTCCTGCTATCGGCGATCTACTCCATGTTTGCGTACTCCGACGTGCTGTTTGGGATACTTCAGAACAGGGAGTTTGACATGCAGTTCTGCTTGTCCAGGGTGGACAACTTCTGCAACACCACAGAGAGGGAAAAAGGAGCATTCGATTTCACCTACGAGGACACATGTGCAAGGAGACGTTCGTGGCCAGTACCAACAGCTACACAGTGTGATCACCGTCAACATTGTCACTCAGCTAAGGAACAGGTTCAATAACCATGCAATGCTCATGTTCCTTTCCCTCCTTGACCCACAAAAGTTCCCAATAGATAGGGAAACACCAAACTTTCCAAACGCTCCACTTTCTCCAGCAGAAAAGACTAATTACATTTACATTTAAGTCATTTAGCAGACGCTCGTAATTGATAGTATGCGCCAATTGTATCTGCTTTACCTGTCTAGTTTTGACCATTCCGATGTCCACTGCATCAGTAGAAAGAACCATTTCTGCACTAAAAGGATACAGACACATTCCAGGAACACCAGTGGACAGGCCCATCTGTCAGCCCTGGCTTTAATCACAATCAAAAAATAACTTATTTTGGCTTTAAAATCAAAAGACAACCTGCCATTGCCCATTTCATAAAGAAGGACAGGAGAATAGACTTCGGTTTTAAGTGTGTCATGTTTTGTCATTAATTATCATGTCTTGTCCCTGTGCTTCCCCTTCTATTCGTTTCCCTCTGCTGGTCTTATTAGGTTCTTTCCCTCTTTTTATCCCTCTCTCTCCCCCTCCCTCTCTCACTCTCTCGCTCTCTCTTCTCTCTATCGTTCCGTTCCTGCTCCCAGCTGTTCCTATTCCCCTAATCATCATTTAGTCTTCCCACACCTGTTCCCGATCCTTTTCCCTGATTAGAGTCCCTATTTCTCTCCTTGTTTTCCGTACCTGCCCTGTCGGATCCTCATCTATAATTCACCGTGCTGTGTCTATGTTTTGCCCTGTCGTGTCGTGTTTCCCTCAGATGCTGCGTGGTGAGCAGGTGTCTGAGTCTGCTAGGTTCAAGTGCCTTCCCGAGGCAACCTGCAGTTCTCGATCAAGTCTCCAGTCTGTTCTCGTCTTTACGAGTAGTATTATGCTTTTTGTTTTGTAAAGTTTCTTACTGGATTAAAAACTCTGTTTTCGCCAAGTCGCTTTTGGGTCCTCATTCACCTGCATAACAGAAGGATCCGACCAAGGAATGGACCCAGCGACTACAGACGCTCGTAACACTGCCGTCGAGATCCAAGGAGCCATGCTCGGCAGACACGAGCAGGAATTGTCTGCTGCTCGCCATGCCGTGGAGAACCTGGCCGCTCAGGTTTCCGACCTCTCTGGACAGTTCCAGAGTCTTCGTCTCGTGCCACCTGTTACTTCCTGGCCTGCCGAGCCTCCAGAACCTAGGGTTAATAACCCACCTTGCTACTCCGGGCAGCCCACTGAGTGCCGCTCCTTTCTCACCCAGTGTGAGATTGTGTTCTCTCTCCAACCCAACACATACTCTAGAGAGAGAGCTCGGGTTGCTTACGTCATTTCACTCCTTACTGGCCGGGCCCGAGAGTGGGGCACAGCTATCTGGGAGGCAAGGGCTGATTGTTCTAACAATTACCAGAACTTTAAAGAGGAGATGATTCGGGTTTTTGACCGTTCAGTTTTTGGTGGGGAGGCTTCTAGGGCCCTGGCTTCCCTATGCCAAGGTGATCGATCCATAACGGATTACTCTATAGAGTTTCGTACTCTTGCTGCCTCTAGTGACTGGAACGAGCCGGCGCTGCTCGCTCGTTTTCTGGAGGGACTCCACACAGTGGTCAAAGATGAGATTCTCTCTCGGGAGGTTCCTTCCAGTGTGGACTCTTTGATTGCTCTCGCCATCCGCATAGAACGACGGGTAGATCTTCGTCACCAGGCTCGTGGAAGAGAGCTCGCATCAACGGTGTTTCCCTGCTCCGCATCGCAACCATCTCCCTCCTCTGGCTCTGAGACTGAGCCCATGCAGCTGGGAGGGGTTCGCATCTCGACTAAGGAGAGGGAACGGAGGATCACCAACCGCCTGTGCCTCTATTGCGGATTTGATGGACATTTTGTTAATTCATGTCCAGTAAGAGGCCAGAGCCCATCAGTAAGCGGAGGGCTACTGGTGAGCGCTACTACTCAGGTCTCTTCATCTAGATCCTGTACTACTATGTCGGTCCATCTACGCTGGACCGGTTCGGGTGCTACATGCAGTGCCTTGATTGACTCTGGGGCTGAGGGTTGTTTCATGGACGAAGCATGGGTTCGGAAACATAACATTCCTTTCAGACAGTTAGACAAGCCTACGCCCATGTTTGCCTTAGATGGTAGTCATCTTCCCAGTATCAGATTTGAGACACTACCTTTAACTCTCACAGTATCTGGTAACCACAGTGAGACTATTTCTTTTTGATTTTTCGTTCACCTTTCACACCTGTTGTTTTGGGTCATCCCTGGCTAGTATGTCATAATCCTTCTATTAATTGGTCTTGTAATTCTATCCTATCCTGGAACGTATCTTGTCATGTGAAGTGCTTAATGTCTGCCATCCCTCCCATTTCTTCTGTCCCCACTTCTCAGGAGGAACCTGGCGATTTGACAGGAGTGCCGGAGGAATATCATGATCTGCGCACGGTCTTCAGTCGGTCCCGAGCCAACTCCCTTCCTCCTCACCGGTCGTATGATTGTAGTATTGATCTCCTTCCGGGGACCACTCCTCCTCGGGGTAGACTATACTCTCTGTCGGCTCCCGAACGTAAGGCTCTCGAGGATTATTTATCTGTGTCTCTTGACGCCGGTACCATAGTGCCTTCTTCCTCTCCGGCCGGGGCGGGGTTCTTTTTGTTAAGAAGAAGGACGGTACTCTGCGCCCCTGCGTGGATTATCGAGGGCTGAATGACATAACGGTTAAGAATCGTTATCCGCTTCCCCTTATGTCATCAGCCTTCGAGATTCTGCAGGGAGCCAGGTGCTTTACTAAGTTGGACCTTCGTAACGCTTACCATCTCGTGCGCATCAGAGAGGAGGGGGACGAGTGGAAAACGGCGTTTAACACTCCGTTAGGGCATTTTGAGTACCGGGTTCTGCCGTTTGGTCTCGCCAATGCGCCAGCTGTTTTTCAGGCATTAGTTAATGATGTTCTGAGAGACATGCTGAACATCTTTGTTTTTGTCTATCTTGACGATATCCTGATTTTTTCACCGTCACTCGAGATTCATGTTCAGCACGTTCGACGTGTTCTACAGCGCCTTTTAGAGAATTGTCTCTACGTAAAGGCTGAGAAGTGCTCTTTTCATGTCTCCTCCGTTACTTTTCTCGGTTCCGTTATTTCCGCTGAAGGCATTCAGATGGATTCCGCTAAGGTCCAAGCTGTCAGTGATTGGCCCGTTCCAAGGTCACGTGTCGAGTTGCAGCGCTTTTTAGGTTTCGCTAATTTCTATCGGCGTTTCATTCGTAATTTCGGTCAAGTTGCTGCCCCTCTCACAGCTCTTACTCCTGTCAAGACGTGTTTTAAGTGGTCCGGTTCCGCCCAGGGAGCTTTTGATCTTCTAAAAGAACGTTTTACGTCCGCTCCTATCCTCGTTACTCCTGACGTCACTAGACAATTCATTGTCGAGGTTGACGCTTCAGAGGTAGGCGTGGGAGCCATTCTATCCCAGCGCTTCCAGTCTGACGATAAGGTTCATCCTTGCGCTTATTTTTCTCATCGCCTGTCGCCATCTGAGCGCAACTATGATGTGGGTAACCGTGAACTGCTCGCCATCCGCTTAGCCCTAGGCGAATGGCGACAGTGGTTGGAGGGGCGACCGTTCCTTTTGTCGTTTGGACAGACCATAAGAACCTTGAGTACATCCGTTCTGCCAAACGACTTAATGCCCGTCAAGCTCGTTGGGCGTTGTTTTTCGCTCGTTTCGAGTTTGTGATTTCTTACCGTCCGGGTAGCAAGAACACCAAGCCTGATGCCTTATCCCGTCTGTTTAGTTCTTCTGTGGCTTCTACTGATCCCGAGGGGATTCTTCCTTATGGGCGTGTTGTCGGGTTGACAGTCTGGGGAATTGAAAGACAGGTTAAGCAAGCACTCACGCACACTGCGTCGCCGCGCGCTTGTCCTAGTAACCTCCTTTTCGTTCCTGTTTCCACTCGTCTGGCTGTTCTTCAGTGGGCTCACTCTGCCAAGTTAGCTGGTCATCCCGGTGTTCGAGGCACTCTTGCGTCTATTCGCCAGCGCTTTTGGTGGCCGACTCAGGAGCGTGACACGCGCCGTTTCGTGGCTGCTTGTTCGGACTGCGCGCAGACTAAGTCGGGTAACTCTCCTCCTGCCGGTCGTCTCAGACCGCTCCCCATTCCTTCTCGACCATGGTCTCACATCGCCCTAGACTTCATTACCGGTCTGCCTTTGTCTGCGGGGAAGACTGTGATTCTTACGGTTGTCGATAGGTTCTCTAAGGCGGCACATTTCATTCCCCTCGCTAAACTTCCTTCCGCTAAGGAGACGGCACAAATCATTATCGAGAATGTGTTCAGAATTCATGGCCTCCCGTTAGACGCCGTTTCAGACAGAGGCCCGCAATTCACGTCACAGTTTTGGAGGGAGTTCTGTCGTTTGATTGGTGCGTCCGTCAGTCTCTCTTCCGGGTTTCATCCCCAGTCTAACGGTCAAGCAGAGAGGGCCAATCAGACGATTGGTCGCATACTACGCAGCCTTTCTTTCAGAAACCCTGCGTCTTGGGCAGAACAGCTCCCCTGGGCAGAATACGCTCACAACTCGCTTCCTTCGTCTGCTACCGGGTTATCTCCGTTTCAGAGTAGTCTGGGTTACCAGCCTCCTCTGTTCTCATCCCAGCTTGCCGAGTCCAGCGTTCCCTCCGCTCACGCGTTTGTCCAACGTTGTGAGCGCACCTGGAGGAGGGTGAGGTCTGCACTTTGCCGCTACAGGGCACAGACTGTGAGAGCCGCCAATAAACGCAGGATTAAGAGTCCAAGGTATTGTTGCGGCCAGAGAGTGTGGCTTTCCACTCGCAACCTTCCTCTTACGACAGCTTCTCGTAAGTTGACTCCGCAGTTCATTGGTCCGTTCCGTGTCTCCCAGGTCGTCAATCCTGTCGCTGTGCGACTGCTTCTTCCGCGATCTTCGCCGCGTCCATCCTGTCTTCCATGTCTCCTGTGTCAAGCCCTTTCTTCGCACCCCCGTTCGTCTTCCCTCCCCCCCCCTCCCGTCCTTGTCGAGAGCGCACCTATTTACAAGGTACATAAGATCATGGACATGCGTTCTCGGGGACGGGGTCACCAATACTTAGTGGATTGGGAGGGTTACGGTCCTGAGGAGAGGAGTTGGGTTCCGTCTCGGGACGTGCTGGACCGTTCACTCATTGATGATTTCCTCCGTTGCCGCCAGGATTCCTCCTCGAGTGCGCCAGGAGGCGCTCGGTGAGTGGGGGGGTACTGTCATGTTTTGTCATTAATTATCATGTCTTGTCCCTGTGCTTCCCCTTCTATTCGTTTCCCTCTGCTGGTCTTATTAGGTTCTTTCCCTCTTTTTATCCCTCTCTCTCCCCCTCCCTCTCTCACTCTCTCGCTCTCTCTTCTCTCTATCGTTCCGTTCCTGCTCCCAGCTGTTCCTATTCCCCTAATCAATCATTTAGTCTTCCCACACCTGTTCCCGATCCTTTTCCCTGATTAGAGTCCCTATTTCTCTCCTTGTTTTCCGTACCTGCCCTGTCGGATCCTCATCTATAATTCACCGTGCTGTGTCTATGTTTTGCCCTGTCGTGTCGTGTTTCCCTCAGATGCTGCGTGGTGAGCAGGTGTCTGAGTCTGCTAGGTTCAAGTGCCTTCCCGAGGCAACCTGCAGTTCTCGATCAAGTCTCCAGTCTGTTCTCGTCTTTACGAGTAGTATTATGCTTTTTGTTTTGTAAAGTTTCTTACTGGATTAAAAACTCTGTTTTCGCCAAGTCGCTTTTGGGTCCTCATTCACCTGCATAACAAAGTGGTAATCATAATGGTAAGGGACTTTTTGTTTTAATCTCGAGCTTGATTTTTGTTGCTATATCGTTCATATCATTTTGAATATAATGTGTAAAATATTATTTCAACTTTAGATCACTGGTTGTGTGGTAAAAACAAAGGTAATGACGTTTCGTGTTGTGATGCTTTTTTTTATTGATGCATGCTGGAGATAGAACATCGAACGCAGTGCAACTTTTTTCTCTCTGACAGCATATACTGTCCGTGGTCTTGAAACAATGTGAGTACTTTTACATTTACATTTAAGTCATTTAGCAGACGATCCAGCAAATTGGTGCATCACCTGACATCCAGTGGGACAGTCACTTAACAATAGTGCATCTAAAACTTAGGGGGTTGAGAGGGAAATCCAGGTATAAAGAGGTGGGGTTTCAGGTGTCTCCGGAAGGTGGTGATTGACTCCGCTGTCCTGGCGTTGAGGGAGTTTGTTCCACCATTGGGGGCCAGGGCAGCGAACAGTTTTGACTGGGCTGAGCGGGAGCTGTACTTCCTCAGTGGTAGGGAGGCGAGCAGGCCAGAGGTGGATGAACGCAGTGCCCTTGTTTGGGTGTAGGGCCTGATCAGAGCCTGGAGGTGAGGTGTTCCCTCACAGCTTAGGCAAGCAATGGTCTTTTAGCTTCAACTGGAAGCCAGTGGAGAGAACGGAGGAGCGGGGTGATGAGAGAACTTGGGAAGGTTGAACACCAGACGGGCTGCGGCGTTCTGGATGAGTTGAAGGGGTTTAATGGTTGTGAATTTATTCCGCCACTATTTGAGTGACTGTTTGTTTTAGCAAATACGTCTTTGAAACAACGCAACTGTATTTTCTTCTAAAGTGCTTCCTGCTATTGATTTTTTGCAACCGTTGTGTACGTGTGCTGCTTCTGCGAGCCACAGCCAAGGCGTGGCTTAGGACCGTTTGACTCTGTCATCAAAGATTTGCTTCTCCTACACATTGTAGGTCTGCAAAAGAAAAGTCTCAAGTCATGCTCTGTATACACAGGCATCCAAGTTCCCTATCTATACGTATGAATTCAGATATTTTCCCGCAACTGAGGGCCTAGCTCTAATAGTCACGGTTCGCCACTGGAATATACAGCAATATACATGGCTCACTCGGGATACGTTATCAGAGTCGGTACAGCCACCTGGTTTCTTCACGCATCACACCAACAAAAACAAACACAGCTCTGGTAAGAAGAAGCGCGGGGGTGTATGCCTTATGATTAACGAGTTGTGGTGTGATCATAACAACATACAGGAACTCAAGTCCTTTTGTTCACCTGACCTAGGATTTCTTACAATCAAATGCTGTCTGCATTATCTACCAAGAGAATTCTCTTAGATTATAATCACAGTCGTGTGTACCCCCCAAGCAAACACCTCGACGGCCCTGAAATAACTTCATTGGACTATATAAACTGGAAACCACATATCCCGAGGCTGCATTTATTGTAGCTGGGGATTTTAACAAGGCTAATCTGAAATCAAGGCTCAGCATATCGAATGCGCAACCCAGGCTGGAAAAAACCTGGATCATTGTTACTCTAACTTCCACGATGCATACAAATCCCTCCCCCGCCAAATCTGACCACGACTCCATTTTGTTGCTCCCAGCCTATAGACAGAAACTAAAACAGGAAACGCCGTGCTCAGGTCTGTTCAACGCTGGTCCAAGCAATCTGATTCCACGCTTTAAGATTGCTTTGATCACGTGGACTGGGATATGTGCCGGATAGCGTTGAACAACAACATTTTTATTTTATTTTACCCCTTTTTCTCCCCAATTTCATAGTGTCCAATTGTTGTAGTAGCTACTATCTTGACTCATCGCCACAACTCCCATACGGGCTCGGGAGAGATGAAGGTTAAAAGTCCTCTGATACACAACCCAACCTAGTCGCACTGCTTCTTAACACAGCGCGCATCCAACCCGGAAGCCAGCCGCACCAATGTGTCGGAGGAAACACTGTGCACCTGGCAACCTTGGTTAGCGCGCACTGCGCCCGGCCCGCCACAGGAGTCGCTGGTGTGCGATGAGACAAGGACATCCCTACCGACCAAGCCCTCCCTAACCCGGACGACGCTAGGCCAATTGTGCGTCTCCCAACAGACTTCCCGGTCGCGGCCGGTTATGACAGAGCCTGGGCGCGAACCCAGGGTCTCTGATGGCACAACTGGCGCTGCAGTACAGCGCCTTTAACCACTGTGCCCCCTGGGAGGCCTTGAACAACAACATTGATGTATATGCTGATTCAGTGTGCGAGTTTATTAGCAAGTGCATCGGTGATGTTGTACCCACGGCGACTATTAAAATCTTCCCCAACTAGAAACCGTGGATTGATGGCAGCATACGCGCAAAACTGAAAGTGCGAACCAGCTATTCCCTCTACAAGGCAATCAAACAAGCTAAGCGTCAGTATAGAGATGAAGTAGAGTCGCAATTCAATGGCTCAGACATGAGAGGTATGTGGCAGGGTCTACAGTCAATCATTGACTACAAAAAGAAAACCAGCCCCATCGTGGACCTCAATGTCTTGCTCCCAGACAAACTAAACAGCTTCTTTGCTCGCTTTGAGGACAATATACTACCACCGACACGGCCAGCAACCAAAAATTGCGGGATCTCCTTCACTGCAGCCAACGTGAGTAAAACATTTAAACGTGTTAACAATCGCAAGGCTGCAGGCCCAGACGGCATTCCTAGCCGTGTCCTCTGAGCATGCGCAGACCAGCTGGCTAGTGTGTTTACGGACATATTCAATCAATCCCTATCCCAGTCTGCTGTTCTCACATGCTTCAAGAGGGCCACCATTGTTCCTGTTCCCAAGAAAGCTAAGGTAACTGAGCTAAATGACTATCGCCCCATAGCACTCACTTCCGTCATCATGAAGTGCTTTCACTTCAACCCTACCTGACACCCTAGACCCACTCCAATTTGCTTACCGTCCCAAAAGGTCCACAGACGACGTAGTCGCCATCACACTGCGCAAACATGTATGGCAATTTAGCTAGTTAGCTTGCACTTTCTAGCTAATTTGTCCTATTTAGCTAGCTTGCTGTTGCTAGCTAATTTGTCCTGGGATATAAACATTGAGTTGCTATTTTACCTGAAATGCACAAGGTCTTCTACTCTGACAATTAATCCACACATAAAACGGCTAACCGAATCATTTCTAGTCATCTCTCCTCCTTCCAGGCTTTTTCATCTTTAAACTTATATGGTGATAGGTATCTAAACTTTCATAGTATTACCACGACTACCGTCAACAGTTTGTCTTTCAATCACCCACGTGGGTATAACCAGTGAGGAGATGGAACGTGGGTACCTGCTTCTAAAAACCAATGAGGAGATGGGAGAGGGAGGTGTGGCAGCGCAATCTGTGTCAAAAATAGAAAGGAGTTCTATTTTAGCCCTTGGCATCGCAGATGCTCGTTGGCGCACGCGAGCAGTGTGGGTGCAATAATTTAATAACATGGATTTCTAAATGTATTTTGCGACGCTCACGCGCCGTGTATGGTCTGGTCAGCATGTAATTGAGGTGTATATTAATCTCACATTCCAGTGTTCGAACACGTAAACAAGGCTGCATGGGATTTCTCTACTCTGTGCAGCCAATGGCAATGTCCGCTTTAGGTATCATTCCAAGAGCCACTTATGGATTTGTCAACTCTAACTCAGTTCCATTCTATGTTAATGTATAGCCATTTGTAAATATGAGTACTGTACATACATTGGGATATCTCTTACGCTGACCATGAAATTGTTATTTGTCACCTCTGACACTTACTATGTTCTTGAACAGATTACTACCTAGTCGAAACCACTCTAGGGGTTAAAAACTTTTCTGAGGTCAGATCTTAGCTATTGGAATGGCACTTATCTAGCAATATCCTCCAGTTGAAATACCATAGTAAATATTAGCAATTCATTCAACCCTGTCATAACATAGAATTCAAATGAGTAAGCTTTGAACACATATCTTATCAGAGTGAGAGATTGCTTAGTGAACCTCCCAGAGAGAGAAAAGTAAAGCACACCTTCCCTCGCTCTCCCTTCAACCCATTTCCTCTGAGCCTGAGTGGCTTTTCAGCCGTCGCAGGGTTAAAATATGTGTAATACCTGGGGACCAAACACATGGTCGGAAAGGAGGCCACTTTATTTTTCTTACTTCCCTGACCTGTCTGGATTTGATCCCCTGAGCTATCGTTTCTAGACCTTGCCATTTATTTTACTTTCATCTACAAATTGCACTGTTCATTTCCCCCAAGATAATCAGGTTGCAAATTATTTCAGACAAATGTAGCACTTCAGGAAATAGCAGGAATTATTTTCTGAAAGGTCAAGCAAAAATATTATATTTCACATTTCAGGGACACATACTTCCATAAGGACGAAGCTTTCGCTTAATTAAGCATGGGTTATGTATAGCAACCCAGAACATTATTCGACACAATGTGCATTTTTTGGAAATGTGAACAAATAACAGGAAGCCATTTTGAGAATTTGGGGTTCATGATTGAGTCAATGAATGAAGAAGGCCTTCCTTGGTCAGTCTTTCTGCTGGCCTGTAGTCTAGTCCTTAATGCAGCGGTCTGGCTGTCATAGACAGGGCCTGAAGGAAGTGCTTGATACTGTCAGCCGGTGTTTGGCTCCGACTGGGCGATGGAAAATCTATGTCAGTTTGGATTCCCGGCGCTCCGGATAGGGCTTTGGCCACAGCAGGATCCTTCCCGCTTGAGCCTGAAAAGACCTGGCGTCTTCCATTTCGCCGACGCTCCCTGGCTGTCTCCAAGGAAACCAGGAATTCTGCAGGAATAGTAGACCACCAGGGGTGGAAAGAGGACTGAAATATCCTGCTCAATTAGAAGGACTGTTACTTTAATGACATTTTACTGAAGTAGAAGTACAATGACTGATTACTAAAACAATTATCAAAAAAGTACAAGTACTTGGAAAACTACTCAATTACAGTAATGAGAGAAGTTGTAATTAGTTTCTTCAAAACTCTGAAGACCAGGAAGGTTGGGAATATTAAGGGAAAAGAAAAACATGGTCTCTCATTTCAGATCATCAAGTTTTCTTAGGGGCTCCTGAGTGGCGCAGATATCTAAGGCACTGCATCTCAGTACTAGAGGGGTCACTACAGATCCTGGTTCGATTCCAGGCTGTATCACAACTGGCCATGATTGGGTGTCCCATAGGGCGGCACACAATTGCCCATCGTCGTCTGTGTTTGACCATGATAGGCTGTGTTAGTAAATAAGAATTTGTTCTTAACTGACTTGGCTAGTTAAAAAGTAGTTGAATGCGGAAGTTTACACACACTCTTGTGCCTGTTTCCTCCAGCATCTTCACAAGGTCCTTTGCTGCTGTTCTGGGATTGATTTGCACTTTCCGCACCAAAGTACGTTCACCTCTAGGAGACGGAATACGTCTCCTTCCTGAGTGGTATGGCGGCTGCGTGGTCCCATGGTGTTTATACTTGCGTACTATTGTTTATACAGATGAACGTGGTACCTTCATGAGTTTGGAAATTGCTCCCAAGGATGAACCAGATTTGTGGAGGTCTACAATTTTTTCTGAAAACTCGATGGATTTCTTTTGATTTTCCCATGATGTCAAGCAAAGAGGCACTTCGTTTGAAGGTAGGCCTTGAAATAGATCCACAGGTACACCTCCAATTAACTCAAATTATGTCAATTATTTTCCAAGCTGTTTTAAAGCACAGTCAACTTAGTGTATGTAAACTTCTGTTCCACTGGAATTGTGAGAGAGTGAATTATCAGTGAAATAATCTTTCTGTAAACAATTGTTGGAAATATTACTTGTGTTATGCACAATGTAGATGTCCTAAACGACTTGCCAAAACTAGAGTTTGTTAACAAGAGATTTGTGGAGTGGTTGAAAAACGAGTTTTAATGACTCCAACCTAAGTGTATGTAAACTTCCAACTTCTACTGTATATACTAATTAATAATAATTAGGTGGGTGCTTATATTTGTCCTGTTTCATACATGTACAAGTGTGTATTAATACGCACGTGTGAATTGGAAATGTGCTTTTTGCGTACCCCAACTCTTCTTGAGACACCCTCTGAAAGTGGGGTCAGTACAGTACATACGGGTACTCCTTCTCTAAATAACTTTTCGAAAATGAAGACTTCTATGAAAATGTATCATTGGATTAGGGGGAGAGGTATTTGGGGAATACTGTGGTTTAACTGGATCATACCTCTAAATTGGACACTTAACAGAGCTAACGCTGACACTATCGTCACTATCATCAATCTCAACATAAAGATAATCACTTATGAGCCAGCCTCTTCCGAGTATTCCTCCTCATCATCCCTACCACCAGCACAACCACCAGCACAACGTCCACCCTAATCTGCATCACAACAACTCTGGCCCCTCTAAAACTTTTGTTTGTTTCAAAATTTGAAGAGGCTGTTTCCCTTTGACCGTAATGTATCGCTACATTCGCCCCCACTGCATCGGCTTAATGTGCACTTAGTATGCAGGCAAGGGCCTCATTAAAATGCAAAGTGCGTTCTGGGAAAACTAGCTCATCTGTAAACACGGAACTGTGATTTTCTCCGACCGAGCCCGAGCAAAACGGAAGCAGGCGGCTCCTCTGCCTCTCTCCCTCTTTCCTTGGTGCTCCATGGAAGGATGTCTCAATCCAGAGGGGCCGGAACTCGATCGGACACAGCAAGGCCTCTAAATTATGCAGGCTGGAACAGTGAGGCATTGTTGCACTTTTAGCAGGGACTAATCTCTCCTCTTATGTGTTTTCCCTCTTTGTTTTTTTACTTATTTACGGAGTGCGATCCCTCTCTCTGCTTTGTCCCACGATGTTAAATATTTAGAAGATGCTGTCGTGTCGAATGCCTCTCACCCCTGGTTGTGCTACCGGTCTGGGCTGATGGTAATGGAATGAGAGCAGCGCATTTAGAGAAACACAAAGTGTTTGCTTAGTGATTTAATAAAACAAAGAGGTATTAGAATGTGATCCGGACCAGTCTGTCACTTAGGGAGTGTGTCTCAAAGCTTACTTTGATGCTCTCCTACGGAAGGCTTTGTTCACTGCAACTACCGACCTAGGCGGTTCAATGTAATTTGGAGATGCAACGTGTGTTTTCAGTGAACTACAAATGAATCTATGTTTTGCTCTTTGATGTCCATCAGGTTCATATGAGGACAATTAGATACAATGAAAAAGAAATGGATCCAATACAGGAAAACCAAGTCAGGAAAAATTGAATACATATAAAAAAACAAATCAATCAGACCAATAAACAGCATGTTTTGATGTTCTCGTAGCATGAATTCCTGAGGTGCTTCAGTAAACAGCCCTACTCAGTAGCCACTTCAGCATCCTCAAGTAGTTTACCATGGAATCAATCGCCTCTTCTTTCTACTGTAGCTGTTGAGAGATGAATGAATATCATTTTGTGAATTTTCCAGTAACTATGGCTTTCCATATCTGTAAAAAAAAATATCCCTACAAAATGCATTACCCTGTCTGGTGCCATTGGGCAGATTGTCAAATATTATAAAGTATATATTAAAAATTCTGTGTGACGTCTCATGTGTAGACACTGTGCCTGCTCATGCAAATAAATTCATGAATATTTAACAGAGATGCAAATGAGTACACATGACAAGCAAGGCTTTTAGCTTGGAATTTAATTATAAGTGTAGTCACTTGCAAATGAGTTTACTTTTTCCCTTTCCTTTTCTTTCTTTCACTCCTTTTCCGTTCACAATATTCCCTATAACCAATTATGTTTCCCATGTTATGAATTCCAATATCTCTGGTGTGACAGGAGGAGGAAAATACTTCTCTATTCCAAATACACATCTCGTATTTTATGCAACAAAGTTGCTCTCGTTCGTGGCAGAGAGAGAAGCAACTGAGATGGTAAACGGGGTCTATGCACCAGGTTTTATCGTGTGATTTTCTGACGTTCTGATTGTCCAACTTCTAGGTTTCAACCTTCAGGGTGAGTGACTAACCATGATAAGAGATTGGTTAAGATGAGCGGCGAGTCCACTCTTAAAAAAAAAAACTCTCCCTCTTCTCTTTTTTTTCCTCCCGTGGCCTAGTTTGGTAGAGGCCCTTATAGGACGTGACTGTTCATTAGCACGTCTGAAATAAAGGTAACGCTGAAGGTTGGCCCTAACGCCAAGGTCAAGGACTTTTTAAAGTCTAGGCCAGCCAGCTCTTCCTTTGTAGCTCATTCACCTCTTTATATTTTCCTTCTGTTCTGTTTTTTTCATTCTCCATTCACAGGAAGGATGAGCCTCTTTCAGGCTGGAGAGATTGTGTTGTGTCTGTCTCGCATACAGACTTCACCAAGCTTGATATTTAGAGTTTCCAGAATCACACAGCTAGACACAGAGATAAGAGCTCGGGAAAGGTGATTGTCCTGCAGGATTCATCTCATCCTAACACACCACACTGTATCTAGGTCTCCTTGCGGCAATTTAGGACCTTTCTAATCTCATATAGTATTTCAAGATTATAACATGAAGTAAACCTGATCTGAGTCTCTAAGACACTTTCAAATTACTCTGAGGTGTATATGACAGTGCTAGAGAGTTTAAGGGACATTATACTGGAAAGTGAGACTTGTCAGAGACTCCAAAACGTATTCGACCCAACGGCAGCACTCATGGCCCTTGGAGTACACACCCGCAGGACTTTGTCTATGTGTCAGAACAGAGAGGAAGGGTTGTAAATAGCACTTCATCTAATTCTCCGTCGTTGAAAGGGCACGGAAATGGCTGCTTTATAGCAGGCAGGGTGAGAAATCTCCTCCTCGTCGATACTAATGCCGAGCCAGGCGGTTGAGGAAGAGGCCAGGGGCCAATCAATAGGAGACATATAAAGTATTTCAGATGGTTTCATGGGGTCTGTGTGAAGCGTCACTATTTATTTGAGTCTCTGTTGGAGAGAGACGGCAGAGTGGAGGAGGGGAGGAGTTGTTGAGGAAGACAAACTGGGGTGAACTTTACTGGGCGGAGAGGAGGTCAAAGAGACAGAGGAAAGGAAGAGAGGAGGCAGAACTGATTTAGTGGGCAGTGAAAATGTTTGGTATGAATCACAGAGTAAAGGACAATCAAGTAAATAATGCTTCAGGGAAGGGATTTGCCCATGAGCGCCACCATAACGCATGAGAGGTCATGAGGTCCAGAAAATGGTGTCTCTGTAATCAAACACCCAACAAACAGCAACCACTACAACCAAAATTGGATCACTAAGTCTCTATCCTTCCCATCTCCCTTCTCAAGCCCCCTCCCCTTCTCTCCCCTGTTCCCTGTCCCACTCCCTCCTCACCCATCTCTCAGGCCCTCTCCCCCTCTCAAGCCCCATCCTCCTCTCTCCCCTCCCCTGTCCCCACTCCCCCCTCTCCCATCTCTCAGGCCCCTTCCCCTCTCTCCCCTATCCCCTCTCCCCTCTCTCAAGCCCTCTCCCCCCTCTCAGGCCCAGAGTGCCTGTGGCTGTGTGTGTGTGGCCGTGGGTTAATCATTCTCTCTGGTCTGCCTCTCTCTTTCTCTTTCTCTGCTGTAATTGGGTCAAGTGGAACCTTATAACACTCAAGTAGCAGGCTGACCTAATGTGGACCCATCTCCTCACCCCCTTTTCCCCTCATCATCATCCACAACCCTGCCTCCCTGCTCCTCATCACCCCCCTACCCGTGACCCTCGACCACAACCCTCACCTCCATATCCCATCTCTCCTCATCCCACAGCCCTTCTCCTTAGCCCTCCTGCCACTCTCCCTCTTCTCATCCCCTTTTCTGCCCTCATTCCTCACTCTAAAGGAGATGTGATGGAGGGAGAAGAGAGGAGCGAGAGAAGGAGAAGGAATGAAACATTGACATGGGAAGCTCCTACAGTTTATTTCATATCAAAGTCAGGATTCATTTGGCCCTGCTTGCCCAGGTCTGCACAAGTTTAGACAGGGGCCAGACCATCAATTAGAAAGTAATTGTGGAGCTAAAGTGTGTGTATTTTGTGTGTTATATGAGTGTGTGTCTGTTTGGTTGATGCCAGACAGAGAGAGAGAAAGCATTCCCCAGAACACACTTGCGGTTGGCCTTGGGTCAATGGTTTTAACTCTGATTCTATATGGATTCGACCTACCGTATCTCATTCATTGCCATGAGGATAGACCACAACATACTGTCAGCCATTTTGTGGTAAGAGAGGAGCAGTCAGAAATACCTGGTTCAGACATCTCTGCCTGTAGATGGTCTCTTTCTCTTCCTGTCTGGGGTTGTACTGGCCATGCAACTAGACACATACACTGAGTGTAAAAAAACATTAAGAGCACCTGGTTTTTCCATGACATAGACTTAGCAGGTGAATCCAGGTGAAAGCTATGATGCTTTAATGATGCCACTTGTTAAATCAATTTCAATCTGTGTAGATAAAGAGTAGGAGACAGGTTAAAGAAGGATTTTTAAGCTTTGAGATAATTGAGACATGGATTGTGTCTGTGTGCCATTCAGAGGGTGAATGGGCAAGATAATAGATTTAAGTGCTTTTGAAAGGGGTATGGTAGTAGGTGCCAGGCGCACCGGTTTGTGTCAAGAACAGTAATGCTGATGGGTTATTTACGCTCAACAGTTTCCAGTGTGTATCAAGAATGGTCCACCACCCAAAGGACATCCAGCCAACTTGACAAAATTGTGGTATCATTGGAGTCAACATGGGCCAGCATCCCTGTGGAATGCTTTTGACACCTTGTAGAATCCATGCCCCAACTAATTGAGGCTGTTCGGAGGGCAAAAGGGGGAGGGGTGCAACTCAATATTAGGAATGTGCTCTTGACATGTTGTACAATCAGTGTGGATCAGATGGTAGAGCATGGTGCTTGCAAAGATGTATGAACTTACTACTGTAAGTTGCTGTGGATAAACACGTCTGCTGAATGACTACAATGTGCATGGTGTATTCTATGAAGGAGATACCATATGTAATGAACAAATAAAAAAAAATATTTCTACATAGCCCAAATTCCCATAGTAGGGAAATGTCACAACAAACAGATAGTCATTTGATTTCTAATGACTAGTGATTCACTGGCGACAGTGTTCTTCTGGACTGTGACTCAGACTAGGCTGTGTGTCCAGCCAGCCGCTGACCTCAATCCTGGGCCAGCCTCTGTGCTACAGTCACAGTGTCAGCCCTGACCTAAATCTCTCTTCTATTCAATCTTTCTGACTTCCATTCTCTCTTTTATATTCTCTCTCGGCGTCGGTCTCCCTCTCCTATTCTCTCTTTTTTTCCTCTCTGTCTCTGCCACCCCTCACTTTATCTCCTGCTTTCTAAGTGAAGTAGTGTAGGAAAGCTGAATGTTCCCATCTGAGTGGGAATATTGGACTAATGGCGTCCGTGGCGTGGACACAGTGGTTCCTCTTCATGTCTCTAGTGTATTATCCTGACAGCTGGAAGACTAAGTTTGTCAGTCTCCTCTCTCTCTCTCTCTCTCTCTCTCTCTCTCTCTCTCTCTCTCTCTCTCTCTCTCTCTCTCTCTCTCTCTCTCTCTCTCTCTCTCTCTCTCTCTCTCTCTCTCTCTCTCTCTCTCTCAATCCGTCTTTCTCCCAGTCCCCTCTCTCTCTCTTAAATTCAAATGGCTTTATTGGCATGGAAAGTGTTACCACATACATTGCCAAAGCAAACATATAGACATATAAAATCAATGATGACACAGATAGATGATAATAGGACCAATAATAATACTCAATGAGTAGTAACAATTAACAGGACACTACAGTAAGAAATAGTGAGAAAGACACAGGCAGCAATGTTATTGCTCTGGATGGCCGTTCCACTGGCTGTCCCTATGGGTGTGGCAGGAAGCTACATATTTTGCAGCTAATATGGCACAAAGGTAGTTTTTTTGTCGCCAATAGTTATTAGATTTCTCTTTCCCTCTCTATCTTCCCCTCTTCCTCTTCTCTTCCCTCTCCCACCCTCTCTCCTGATATCACAATTGAAACTGCCTGTAACACAGAATCTGTCTTTTCAGCATCACTCATACCTGTCATATAGACTTTCATGCAATTTCACCTGTCAAAAGACTTTAATACAATTTCAGACCCAATTTGCATCCCATTTTCACCAATTTATAACATCAAGCTAAGGTTGTTTCCCCTGCAGAGCTGGCTGATGGAGCCGAGCCAGAGGGCCTGCTGGATGGTAAGCAGTAACCAAACTGCAGTGATAGTGTTCCGTGTGTGTTAGCTGTCTTTTTAAGGCCGTGCCGTGTACTCATCCCCCTCCTCCACCCTCCTCTGCACCAGAGGACCAATTTCCTCTGTTATTGTCTGCAGCTGTTCTGTCCTTGATCCGCCATCTTCCTCCGGCGCTGTAAAACACTGACGAACCCCCTTCAGGACACTTTCAACAACCAAAGAGCATAAAAGATCCTTAACTGAGTCTCCCTCAATTACATTGACACAGCTGATGGGGAGAAAGGAAAAACAGACCATTAAAAAAAATAAAAAAGAAGGGAAGGCAATTGTAGGCAACTAGGCAGAAGCCTGGCGGTAATGAGAGAAACGTTTATAGGGCAAGCGGGGCCCGCTAAAGAAAATGACAACGAGAACCGCTAAAAGGGCCCTAACAGTATGACTTTGTCTGTTTTACTGTAAGAGAGCAGACAGGCTTGAAGTGATTAATTTAGCTCTGAGCTCTGTCCTGAGTACTGCCTCATCTCTTCTGTACCTAAGCGTCTCTAGCCTCTAACAAGAGCAACTAGCTCTCACCTCAGAATTAGACGTTTATCCATGTTTCTCAAACTTCAAATTTCAAAGTTGTTGCAAATCTCAAGAGTGTTTACTGTTAAGTTTAGGCATTAAGTCCAAAACCTCAAGGTTAGGTATTAACTCTGAATGGTTAAGGTAAGGGTTAAGGTTAGGGATAGGCTTAAAACAAACATAGCTGGATTTGATCAGGATTACAACCATCCGCCATCCCTGTCCACAACACACAAGAAAAACCCAAACTTACTTGAAGGTAGTAGCTCTCGCTGTTGCCCCTAGTGGCCGCTTTCCACATCCTCTCCCGACGTACTCAGATATGGATTGGCGTGGAATACTGACTTGTATCACAGGTGACCTGGCTGAAAAAGATAGAGGAAGGGAGCAGAGGAGAGTGTTACTAACCTGCTACTAATAGTCTCCTCATGTGAAGGGGACAGTCTTATTGGAGCAGTATAGCCTGCAGTCATATCTTTATGTAAATCCGGTAATTGAACATTGACTACTTGGTGAGAACTGAAGCGTTCATTAATTAACCAATTCACAATTAACAAAAATGGCCAATTAACATAGACACACTAAATATGAATACATATGCAGTGTTTTCACACACACGATTCACACACACACACACACACACACACACACACACACACACACACACACACACACACACACACACACACACACACACACACACACACACACACACACACACACACACACACACACACACACACACACGATTCACGAACGCACACACACATGCGTGAACACACACACACACACACACACACACACACACACACACACACACACACACACACACACACACACACACACACACACACACACACACACACACACACACACACACACACACACACACACACACTACAAGCTATTTTACCTGAGCTGAGCTTCCAGACTCCAAAATAAAGATAAAGCACTCGGAGGCGTGATGTCCAGTGAGAGGTGGGAGATTAGTCACACCTGATCCCCAGGTGCCCCTGGCAACCTAACTCAGGTGTGTTCTTTACAAGATGGCCTCCAGCCCTGCATGCTCCAGAAAGCCAAACTGCCAACGACAAGGAGAGAAAAGAACCTCTCATTGCTGGGTTGGCTTTCACCTCCGGATGTTTTCTGCAACAACAAGGTGGATATACGTATTTTTAGCAAGATTCCACCCTCAGTGCTTCTGTTTCAATTTAGAGATTTCAGACATTCAGAGATGTTGATGGGTTTTCGAGGACAGGACCCACCTCCGTGTCTTCCTGTATATGTTTCCAGTAACACCTCAGTCCCTCAGTATGTTGGGTACTAGAAATACCACTTTCTGGCAGTAAATAACATAGCCTGTCATTCATATCCAAAACCATAGGGGCAAATATCTACCCACTTTCATCCCAAACATAAAACAACATTTAAAAAGAACCTGTGTCTGAAATTAGCTATTTCTTCTAATGTCTAGTCAAGAGCCCCTGCATGCGCTTCATTAGTGTGATGAAATTGAGTGTGTGGCTTTCACAGGGCTAATATTTCAAAGAGACTATCAATCATGTATCAGGCTGTCTGGGGGAGAAGCAGGCTGTCGTCGACTAGCTGTCAGAGCAGTGCTTCCAGAATATACACCCCTAGATACACCGCAGGTAGAGAGGATTATAGGCAATGTAACAGTGAGCCTCTCCTTAGATCTCTCTTCGGTTGAGTCCCTAATAATGTCACATTTATACACATGTATACATGCACATCTTCACACACGCTGTTTAATTGATTGATCGATTGATGTCGGATGTAGCTATACTCTGAAGCCCTAATGTTAACTTCCATTTCATATTAGTCTATTCTACTCCATTAGAGAAGCCCTAGACTACAGTATACGAATGGCAGGACATTCTATTGAATGTACCACTAGATGCTGAGTGTGGCCATATTTCAACCTACCACAGTCAGTGTATCTAACGTCCTGCTGGAAGTAATCAGGCGAGACGCAGCAGGTGGGGAAGTCCACAGCAGTGCTATCCCCTCACCATGGCGACAGGCATCTGGTCTGCCAAAGGTAGTCCTCATGGTCTCAGCCAACATCCACAATGACTGGTCAGCCATGGCCAGACCTCCGACTGTATAGCTGGCTCCGGTCCTACACCCACACCGAGGCCCAATACTCCTGAGTGGACTCCTTTCCTCGCTTTTTATCTGCTCTTTCCTCTCTTCCTGGTCTTATACCTTCTCAACTTATATCCTGTAATCCTCATTATTCATATTCACTGGCCAATCATATTCCTCTTAAGACACAGAATGCAGATAGTTCAGGTCAGGAATGGAGGCTGCTGGGGTAATGTGAGGTAGGACCGATAATATGTGTAACCTTTCAGACATCACTGACAGCCCTCTCCTTCTCCAGGCTGTTGTTTTAGTCACTATAATGCTAATGCCTTGGCATTTCGCTTCTGGGGGTTAACACAGGACAATGAGTTACTGAGTTTATTGTCCTTATCTTAAAACCCAACTCTTCTCACTATGTCGTGGTCACAACCATACCGAGGGACCAACATCTTGCTTCAGGATATTATCACTGTATGGCTTTGTGTTTCATGTGCAGACTCGTATGGTGGTGCTTAAGACTCGTATGGTGGTGCACAATTTGTTTCTCATGTGATTAATGTGTTATCACAAGCCATGCAGTTTTATAATCAAGTAATTTGACTATAGACTAATTAGAAAACCATGCAGGAAACGTAATTCAATAGAAAACCATGCTGTCAAAAGCAACATTATCATGTTGAAGTTAATTTATTTATTCAAGTCTGACAGGAATATGATGTCAAATACAATATTATCATATTACAGTAGCTAGTTTTCTCATTTGTGTTGATGTCCCATTTTGTGTCAATACTATTAACATTCTCGTTTAATTCCCCGTGAGCAGTTAGGTAGCTGCGGTCTATGTTAAATGGATATGAAGCTGGGTGTCTCTCTCTCTCTCTCTCTCTCTCTCTCTCTCTCTCTCTCTCTCTCTCTCTCTCTCTCTCTCTCTCTCTCTCTCTCTCTCTCTCTCTCTCTCTCTCTCTCTCTCTCTCTCTCTCTCTCTCTCTCTCTCTCGCTCTCTCGCTCTCTCGCTCTCTCTCTCTCTCTCTCTCTCTCTCAATTCAAAGGACTTTATTGGCATGGGAAACATGTTTACATTGCCAAAGCAAATAGAATAGACAATAAACAAGAGGGAAGTAAATAAGGGAAATAAACATTATTATTCACTATGCACAGTGTTGTAACCATGTGCAAATAGTTTAAGTGTGAAATATAGGTTGTATTTACAATGTTGTTTGTGTACCACAGGTTGCTCTTTTCTCATGGCAAAGGGCCTCAGATCTTGCTGCTGTGATTGCACACTGGTATTTTGCCCAACAGATATGGAGTTAATCAATGTTTTATTTGTTTTCAAATTCTCTCTCTCTCTCTCTCTCTCTCTCTCTCTCTCTCTCTCTCTCTCTCTCTCTCTCTCTCTCCCGCTCTCTCTCTCTCTCTCTCTCTCTCTCTCTCTCTCTCTCTCTCTCTCTCTCTCTCTCTCTCTCTCTCTCTCTCTCTCTGTGAAGTGTATGCTGGGAGTGAGTCGGCTGTGAGCAGCAGGAGTGATTGTTGGAGCGACTGAATTTCTATCACTCTATTGGGTTTTGGTGTTTTCAGTGTGTGTATATACAGTTGAAGTCTGAAGTTTACATACACCTTAGCTAAATACATTTAAACTCAGTATTTCACAATTCCTGACATTTAATCCTTGAAAAAATCCCTGTTTTAGGTCAGTTAGGATCACAGCTTTATTTTAAGAATGTGAAATGTCAGAATAATAGTAGCTTTTATTTCTTTCATCACATTCCAGTGGCTCAGAAGTTTACATACACTCAATTAGTATTTGGTAGCAATGACTTTAAATTGTTTAAATTGTTGTAGCCTTCCACAAGCTTCCCACAATAAGTTGGGTGAATATTGACCCATTCCTCCTGACAGAGCTGGTGTAACTGAGTCAGGTTTGTAGGCCTCCTTGCTCGCACACTCTTTTTCAGTTCAGCCCACAAATGTTCTATAGGATTGAGGTCAGAGCTTTGTGATGGCCACTCCAATACCTTGAAATTGTTGTCCTTTTGCCACAACTTTGGAAGTATGCTTGACGTCATTGTCCATTTGGAAGACCCATGAGATGTTGCTTCAATATATCCACATCATTTTCCTGTCTCATGATGCCATCCATTTTGTCAAGTGCACTAGTCCCTCCTGCAGTAAAGCACACCCACAACATGTTGCTGCCACCCCCGTGCTTCACGGTTGGGATGGTGTTCTTCAGTTTGCATCCTCACACTTTTTCCACCAAACATAATGATGGTCATTATAGCCAAACAGTTCTTTTTTTGTTTCATCCGACCAGAGGACATTTCTCCAAAAAGTATGATCTTTGTCCCCATGTGCAGTTGCAAACGGCAGTCTGGATTTTTTTATGGCAGTTTTGGAGCAGTGGCTTCTTGCTGAGCCGCCTTTCAGGTTATGTCGGTATAGGACTCGTTTTACTGTGGATATAGATATATTTGTACCTGTTTCCTCCAGCATCTTCACAGGGTCCTTTGCTGTTGTTCTGGGATTGATATGCACTTTTCGCACCAAAGTATGTTCATCTCTAGGAGACAGAACACGCCTCCTTCCTGAGCGGTATGATTGCTACGTGGTCCCATGGTGTTTTTACTTGCGTACTATTGTTTGTACAGATATACGTGGTACCTTCAGGCGTTTGGAAATTGCTCCCTAGGATGAACCAGACTTGTGAAGGTCTACAATTCTCTTTTGAGGTCTTGGCTGATTTCTTTTGATTTTCCCATGATGTCAAGCAAAGAGGCACTGAGTTTGAAGGTAGGCCTTGAAATACATCCACAGGTACACCTCAAATTGACTCAAATGATGTCAATTCGCCTATCAGAAGCTTCTAAAGCCATGACATCATTGTCTGGAATTTTCCAAGCTATTTAAAGGCACGTCCAACTTAGTGTATGTAAACTTCTGACCCACTGGAATTGTGATACAGTGAATTATAAGTGAATAATCTGTCTGTAAACAATTGTTGGAAAAATGACTTGTGTCATGAACAATGTAGATGTCCTAGCCAACTTGCCAACTGTAGTTTGTTAACAATAAATGTGTGGAGTGGTTGTAAAACAAGTTTCAATGATTCAAACCTAAGTGTATGTAAACTTCCAACTTCAACTATATACATTGGTTAGTTTAGTTGTTTTATGGTTATATTTGTCTCATTGTCACTAAGCACGTAATTGGGTGGTGTGATAATACAGACTGTTTTTGTCAAGGGTGCAACCAGCGTGTGGGGCTTTCAATGGCCTGTCGTGGAGGGTTGGGGTTTGAAAATCTTAGTCAGCACAATGGCTTAAAGATTTCGGCTGCCAAAGGGTGTTCTGTGGAAGAATCTAGCTAAAACTGTTGGCCTTATAGTTGGGTATGATGGCATAAAATCTGCCTCGAGGCTGAATAGCGCTGTAGTGATATTCTTAGATTCCATTGAAAAGGTGAATACGAAAGTTGAGAGTGGTGTTGTATTGCAGGATACTCTGACGTCGGAATTTCCTCTTATGAATGTGTTGAAGAAAGTTATACTTTCTAATGTGCCACCATTCGTTAGAGATGAAGTGTCGGAGGGAGAGTTATCTCCTCATGGTCAACTTGTATCTACAATAAAGAATATGCTTTTTGGATGCACAGATCCTTAGCTGAAACATGTCATGTCTCATAGGAGACAAGTGCACATGATTTTAAAGAAGAATGCTGACAAACTGAATTTAGCCTTCAGTTTTAAGATTTGATTATGTGTTCTACGCATCTACTGAATCAATGTAACACTTTGGCTGTGGAAGAAGGGGGAGGCATTTTGGTAGGTTATTGTTTCCCGAAAACCAGTGCGCAGATCCAGGTAGCAGCTATAGTGACGGTACAGCTAATGCACTACCATGAAGGGATGAACATACTAAGGTTGCAGGGGAAGGGAGAAGGTGGGTAGATGTGGTTGGAAAAGTAGGAAAGGAGAGTGGGGTGGCTACGGGGGCAATTGTGGTGGGTCAGACCAAAAAGGGAGGGGAAATAGCAGGTGAGTCTGCGACTGGGATCGCTGAGTCGGTGCTGGAAAATGAAAGTGGAGTTCAAGAGGAGAATGAAACAATGGAAAATGAAGCAGCTGCGTTTAAAGTACCGAGGATTAAGAGGAAGAATTTAAGGGGTGATGAAGGTTCTAATTCTAAGACGAAGGTAGAGATTGATAAATCAGTTGAGGATGAAACGATTGTAGAGATGATGGCGTTTTCTTCTGGGGAGGATAGTGAGAGTGAGTCATTTGACACATCACAACAACATAGTGAGGGAAATGGGGTGGAAGGGAGGTATGGGATTGAGAAAGTACATCAATTTCTGAATTTGACAAAAGGGAAGTAATATATGCAGGATTATAATGTAACGTATTTTCTTCCTGAAAGTGATTTGTTTATTGAATCAGCAAAGGTTTTGATGTAAAAAAATAACAGGGGGAGGTTTGACAAGCCCTGAAGTCGCTAGTTCAGTCGCAGTCTTAACTCTGTAAAGAGACAGAAATAGTTTTCTATTTCTATAGTAACATTGAAAATGAAGTTGTGGCAACAGGAGTGTGGAGGGGGGGACAGTGGTGTGTAGTCATAAAAGCTCAAAAGTGGGGGTGTGGCTATCCTGTTCTCAAAAGGGTTTTTGCCTTTGTCATGTGAGGTTGAAGAGGCAGTTGAGCAGAGGTTATTCAAAGTTAGAGCGAGGTATGAAAACATCACTATGTGTTTAATAAATGCATATGCCCCAGTGGTGGCAGATGGCAGGGTATGTTTTGTTGAGACATGATCAAATACCACTGAGAAATGTAACACTGATAATTATTTATTTCTTGCTGGGGATTTTAACTGCACAGTCAGTGATTTAGATAGAACCCACGAAGAACCTCATATAGCCTCATATAGCCTTTTTAAAACGCCTTATTGTAACACATGAACTGTGTGATATTTGGCAGAGCCAACATGGAGGCACCAGACAGTACACACGGGCCCAAGTGAGAGAGAACACCATCTCGATGGCCAGGTTAGATAGGTTTTATTGTTTTGAGCATCAATCTCAGGTCTGTAAATCAAGTGTGATAACTTCAGCGGGAATTTCTGATCATTGTTTAATAACAGAGGTGGTGTACATTAACGCTGTAAAACCCCAAAGTGCATACTAGCATTTTAATATCACTTTATTGAGTGATGCTCTCTCCAGGAAATGTTATAGTTTTTTCTGGGAGAGGTGGAGGTCCCAAAAGGCCAGCTGTGTATCCCTTCAACAGTGGTGGGCTACAGGGAAAATCCAGATTCAACCATTCTGTAATCAATACACGATGAACGTCACCAGAGATATCACCAGATCAATGAAATAGTGGAACTCCTGACGTTGGTCGAGACCACAGGAGATCAATGCTGTACTCAGGCCCTCAAGAGAAAAAAGCAGCATTGGCAGACCTGCTGGGTATCAGAGCACAGGGGGCATTGGTGAAAAGTGAACCTCTGAAATGGGTGCCAAATTTGTCTTTGGTTTCGAGGAAAAGAATGGACAAAGAAGAAATATTCATTGCCTCAAATCAACTGTTGGACAGGAGCTCACTAGAAAGAGGGCAGTAGAGTTCTATGCTGAGCTCTACAAGTGTGAGTATGAAGAGGATTTAACAGTGACACAACAGTTTCCTGAAGGGCTCCCACAGGTGTCTGCAGAAGCCCCGGGTTGAGCTGGAGCATCCATTGTCTCTGCAGGAGCTACACTGCATTGAAAGACATGGAAAATGGAAGGGCGCCGGGCATTGATTGGCTTCCTGTTCAATTTTTAAAGTATTTTTGGGCTATGATGAGAGAGGATTGGCTAGCAGTAGTTAGCGATAGTTTGACCGGAGGGTTAACCTCCAGAAGGGCTGTCCTCACCCTACTACCAAAAAAGGGTGACTCTCGGGAGGTGAAGAACTGGAGGCTGGTGGCCTGATTGTGCACTGATTATAAGATCCTGTCCATGGCTTTGTCCAACAGGCTGAGGGAGGTATTGGGCAAAATCATACACTACTGTGTTCCTGGCAGGCAGATAGCGGATAATGTTTCCCCGATTCTAGGGCTGTTGGGTTGGATGCTGGTCTAGTTTCAATTGATCAGGAAAAGGCATTTCACCGAGTTGAGCACCAATACTTGTGGTGCACTTTTGAGGCATTTGGTTTCAGCTCTGGTTTTATTGCCATGATCACAGTCATATTGAATGTGTGTTGAAAGTTAACAGTGGCTTGAGGGCTCCTTTTAAAGTGCGTCGCAATATTAGGCAGTTGTGTTTGTTACGTGCCACCATCATATTTATTTCACCTTTTAAGTTTATGTTTAACTAAGCAAGCCTGTTAAGAACAATGATAGCCTAGGAACAATGGGTTTAACTGCCTTGTCCAGGGGAAGAGCGACCTCTTACCTTATCAGGCTCGGGGATTCGATCTTGCAACCTTTCAGTTACTAGTCCAACACTAAGCTACCTGTTGCCCCATATAGAGACACCACTAAATAGCATTAGAAGTCAGATTGAAAGGGTGTACCTTTCAGAGGATATTCCTCCTATTCGTCTCTCAGCCTATGCAGATGATGCAGTTATTTTAGTGAAAAAATGAAGCGGAGGTGGATAGTTTGAGTCTAATGGTTGATTGGTTTAGGGGAATATCCCCTGCAAAGGTAAATTGGCGAAAAAGTTGTGCTTTACAGATTGGAAAATGGTCTGGAGGGATTATGGCTTTGCCAGAGGGGCTAGAATGGTGTAGGGGAGGTTTGAAGTCTCTTGGAGTGTACCTAGGGGATGAGGGGACTATGGAAAAAAATGGTGGAAGCGAGGATTAGGAGATGGCGTTGGTTGTTATCTCGTATGCCATATAGGGGCACACTATTATAGTTAACAATGTGGTTGCCTCTAAACTGTGGCATCGGTTGTCATGTTTAGAGGCACCATCTGGCCTTCTGGCTAAGATACAGGCAATTATTGTAGATGTTTGGGGGGATAAATATCATTGGGTTCGACAGTGTAACGTCTGCTTCCAAATCACACTCTCAAACACAGATCCCCCGAATGCAGCTCATGCTCCAGATCCCAATCACCTGAATTCTGATCACCTGTTCAAACACCTGTATCTCATCATCACACACTATTTAGTTCAGTTCTTTGCACCCCATCATTGTGAGGTATTGTTTTTTGTTTTGTGACACACTTCAAGTCAGAGCTCTGTTTTTGCCATAATGCAATCCTCCCATGTATGATACTTTTGGCCTGCCTCACTAATGACGCTTTCTATATATTACCTGCCTGTACTTTAGCTTATCGGATTCCCTGTTATCAACCTATTGCCTGATCTCCTTGACAACGTTACAAACCTTCCCTGCCTGTAATGTTGCCTTTTTGGACCCCCTGTGTATGACCTTCTGTCTGCCCCTAGACCCAGCTACCTCCCTCCTCCTGTGGTCCTTAACAAATAAACACCTGCTGCGCCCTGCGCTTGAAACCAGCTCTCTGTCTCCCATCGTGTTCATTACAGACAGTTTTTTTGTATTTGTCGAAAGAGGGGGGGGGGGGACAAGGTCTTGTACATCTTGCTAGTAGGGCTGCTGCTTTCCAGTTCCACTTTATTCAAAGGTTGCTTTGTGGACCGGAACATGTGGTTTGGAGAGGGGTGGCAGTTCTTGTAATACAGCAGGTAGGGGATCAAGTTTAAAGAAGGCTTCATTTTTGGTTGATAGTAGCCAGATTTCGAGGGAGGGTGTACCTCCGTTTTACAGAGGCCTTCTTAGGGTTTGGAGTATAATGAAGGTGTCCAGAAGCACTCCAGTGGACTCAGTGCATTGGCTGCTGGAGGAACCTCCAGTTGGGGCAAGATTGGATTGTACAACTGCAGCTGTTCCACATTTCTCCATGATTCTGGTGAAGGGCAAAATCATCACCCTAAAACAGTTAATGGACATGGCTGAGCCATGGCTGAACATTTGGGGGTGAGGTCGGAAAGGGTTGTTGGACAACTGCATGGAAGCTGCAGGATAGCTCTGTCAGCAGAAGAGTGGATTATGCTTAATAGTCACAAGGAAAAGGTACAAGATGAAAACGTCCCATTTCCAAGACTAGGGATTACACCCAATATCTCAGAGTCAGAAAGAAAGGTGTTATTACTGGATTAGAGAGGGTTGCAAGAGGTGGGTTTGGATGAAGTGAATGGGAAGGATTTATATAGGGGGTGTGTCAAGGTTTTGAATAAAGATACATTGAAAAATAGAAACATACAAGTGGGCCTTGATGACAAGGTAAAGCCAGCATGGAGAGCACTGTACAAGCCACCGTTACAAAAGGGTACTGGTGATATGCAATGGAGGGTGTTGCATGGCATCATCGCAGTTAATGCTTTTGTTTCTGTAATGAATTCAGATGTTGGAGATGGATGTCCTTTTTCTAATATAAGATAAACAATTTTCATTGTTTTATGGGGTGTGAGAGGATAAAGTATGTCTTTGAAATAATAGAGTCTTTGTTTACAGCTGTAGGGGAGATTTTCAATAACAATGTTTTTTTGGTGGTGGGGTTTCAATATAGTAAGCAACAGATAAGAAAATGTCAACTGTTACATTTAATTTTGGGACAAGCTAAGATGTCAAGTTCTCTGAGTAGGGAACATAAGATAGACACGGGATATAGGCTGGATGTAAAATATATATTTTTAAGGGATTCGTCAAAACGAGAATAAAAGTGTATTTTGAGTTCTTCTCGGCTGTAAAAGATCTCCCATTGTTTGAGGAGAAGTGGGCTTACGAAGGAGCTGTTTGTTTTGTGGAGGAGGGGAAACCATTTTTTGTTGATGAAATTAGTTGAATGTAAATTGTTTTTTATCTGTATTTATTTGTTTTTTATGTTCATTTAAATATGACACATTTGTTGTTTCATTTCTGAAAAGTCACAGTGTGGCATTATTTTGTTAATTTGTATTATCTTTATTTAACTAGGAAAGTCAGTTAATTAAGAACAAATTGTTATTTTCAATATCGGCATAGGAACAGGGGAATGCATTGTTCAGGGGAAGAACTTTGTCAGCTCGGAGATTCGGTCTTGAAACCTTTCGGTTACTAGTCTGACGTTCTAACCACTAGGCTACCTGCCAGCCCAATTTAATTGGTTAATTCATGAGTATAAAATAAAGGTTAAATAAAAACTCAATACTCCCTCTCTTTCTCGCTCACCATTTTTGTTTCTCTCTCTTTCTATGTTTCCTGAGTTATATTCCATGTCAAATAAAGCTTTCCAGATTAAGACATATCCACATATTAGATCCCCTAGACTCTATTTCTGCATCTTTTCAAACGTCCTTTGTATTCTTCCTATATTAGTCTTGTTAAACTTTGCATCCAGGGGAAAATAGCTTGGAGAGCATTGTCAATGGATTTCTTAATCTGAATATGAATATACTGTATAACCCCTCCCCCCCATTGAGTGGAGAAAAAGCACGGCTAAATACACTTGACCTTGGCAGAGCAGCGGGTGACATGAAACTATGCCCAGCACTCGCATCTCCTCTTGGCACGGCACCATCGCTGACAGTGCTCTGAGGGTTGGCAGGGATTATACTCTTAGGGTGAAGATCATTGTAACATGTTCAAATAAGGCCGTCTGCCAAGAGGCAGTGCTGCATATTCTTCTTCCAGAGATATACACACACACACGCATTGTACGCATGCACACACACACACACACACACACACACACACACACACACACACACACACACACACACACACACACACACACACACACACACACACACACACACACACACACACACACACACACACACACACACACACACACACACATACACACACACTGCACGCATGCACACACACACACATACATACACACATGTACTGCACACACACACACACACACACACACACACACACACACACACACACACACACACACACACACACACACACACACACACACACACACACACACACACACACACACACACACACACACACACACTGCACGCATGCACACACACACACATACATACACACATGTACTGCACGCATGCACACACACACACACACACACACACACACACACACACACACACACACACACACACACACACACACACACACACACACACACACACACACACACACACACACACACACACACACACACACACACACACACACACACATTCATACACACTGCATGCATTGCACACACAAATATACACACATACTGCATGCATGCACACACATACACATATATATACACACACACATACTGCACGCATGCACACACATACACATATATATACACACACACATACTGCACGCATGCACACACATACACATATATATACACACACACATACTGCACGCATGCACACACATACACACACATAAATACATCCAACTAGAACAGCGTGACATTCCTGAAGTCTGGGGTTCACTACAATGAACTATGGAGCAACACGGATCGAAGTTGATTGCTCATTACAAAGTCATGTGCATTATATTGTTCAACTTCAACCAATGCTAACACAATTCTAACTGTACAGCTGGTGTATGTGTTACTGTATGTGTGTTACAGCATCAATGAATACAATGAAATATCAGAAAATATCTTCTCTTTACAATAGATATGCATTCTGCTCATGCTATCAGATTGACTACGGTCACAGCAAGTGCTGTCATAATGATATCAACGGTATATCTAACCGGAGTTTGAGATGAAGACCAATGTGGAGGAATAGGGCACATACAGTAATGCATCAGTAACTGTGCTAGACGAACCAGTCGGTCAGTCTCTATGTGGAGCCTGGGCTCTGAGATATGGAGAGTGACAGAGAGAGTGAAGACAACCAGGTCTCCAGCCTCATCGCTAGGCTTTAATTTGGTCTGTGGGGGAAATACAGTGTCTTGTTCCCAAGGTAATAGAATTTGATCTGCTGCCTGGCTCATACTGCAGCTTTAGTTGAGATAAGCCATGGTTTTTCCTTGTGTCTGAAATGATTTGATCAGCTACTGGATGATTTCTCTCTCTCTCTCTCTCTCTCTCTCTCTCTCTCTCTCTCTCTCTCTCTCTCTCTCTCTCTGTCTCTCGTTAGCTATCTCCTTCTCTCTGGCATTCTCTCTCACCCTCTCGTTCTCTCTCCGTCTCCCTCTCTTTCTCCTCTCTCTCTCTCTCTCTCTCTCTCTCTCTCTCTCTCTCTCTCTCTCTCTCTCTCTCTCTCTCTCTCTCTCTCTCTCTCCGTAGTTCTCCCTATCTCTCGCTTGCTCTGTTTCTGTCACTATGCCTCCCCCCTCAGAAAAGCTCACCCACACAGACATATTGAAACTCATAGTTAATGCAGTTTAAATTTGTAGTGTTATGCAGACTACAAACTCGCACATGGGGGATGTCACTTTTTCAGGCTGTTAATCTAAGAGACAAGTTCATTTCCAGTGCACTTAAGACACATTAATAAGATTAATGAATCACAAGCTACTTTTGTTTTTCAAACTAAATGTGTGTAGATGTGTGTGTGCGTGCGCGTGTGTGCGCAAGTGTTCTTGATTTATCAGCGAGCTAAGTGCTCTGCATAACTTCGTCCTCTCCTTCACTTTTTTCCTCCCGCTCCCAACCAACACTAATCCAGCTAACCCCCCACCCAAAATATAAAAAAACATGCACATTTGGTGGAAACTTAAAGGTACAGAGTTAATGATTAAGAGTTTGGCAGGGGGGGGGGGCATTGCGAGTCATTAGCCTCATTAGTTTCAACTTATATCTGTGTCACATCTTTCCTGCCATGCTGGACAGGTCTGTTAGTGCCATTAGCATTAGGCTATGATAAATATGACTGTCTGGGGTGCTAAATCACTAATTTAGCCCAGTCAGCATCCCTCCATCCCTCCCTCCAAGCTGGGGGAAGTAGTGAGAAGTGCTGGGGCGTCGATAGACTGGTAAAACTGCTAGCGCTACACAGGGCTGGAGGATTGGAGGATTAGCATTGCTACACTAGAGCACTCTCAGCTCATTACAAGGCCTAAACACAGCGATGGACGGCTAACAACATTAGCGTCTCTTCTTCTATGCTGGAAAATGGTACCTATAACAATATCTCAAGAAAGCGAATGACCATTACAGTTGTTAGCTTTATTTTCTGATCCACTATGCTGGCAAGAAAAGTCTGAAGTATCACAGCTAGCCAGTTAGCGTTAGCTACACTACAGCCTTTACTATGGCAGTTAGCCAGTTAGCGTCATTACTCTAGGCAACAGCCTTTATCATGCCTAAGTCCCATCAGAACTTGGCCCTACTCCAGGTTTATGAAGCCTTAAGAGTGGACGGCATATGCTGCTGGATTTGGGCCGCATGCAGTTTCGCTGTGCTATTAGCATGGTGTCAATTAAAACAATTGCTTTTATCTATTGTTGTTTTTTTCATACTGTTAACATTTTAGGCAGATTGTGCCAATCATATTTCATTTGAGTATGTTATAAACTATGCTCTGAATCTTTTCCTGTCCACACCAACAAGGGAGGGAGGGAGGGGGAGAGAGAGAGAGAGAGAGAGAGAGAGAGAGAGAGAGAGAGAGAGAGAGAGAGAGAGAGAGAGAGAGAGAGATGAGTTTCGCTCCCATATCTTTTGTTGTGCCCTTTTTCCTGCTCCGTTCTGGGGAGAATAATATTAGCTATGCTAGAACGGACAGCAGGGTAACTATCTGCAGGGGAGATGGCAGCCACGAGAGAGAGTGAACTCCAAAGACGAATCCCATTTGATTATGTAACAATTACCTTTATCTCTCAGCAGGACTGATGGAAGGATAGAGAAAAGCTGGGAGGGAGGGCAAGAGAAAAGACTGTTCCAGGAGACAGAGAACAGGAGCGAGCAGAAAACCCACATGTAATGCTTTATTTGTTTTCACACGGTTTCTCATGCTGGATGTCCCTGTCTTTTGTTCTGTCCCACCCTTTTCTATCTCTCTCTCTCTCGTTCTCTCTCTCGTTCTCTTTCTCTCTCTCTCTCGCTCACTCTCTCTCTCTCTCGTTCTCTCTCTCTCGTTCTCTCTCTCGTTCTCTTTCTCTCTCTCTCACTCGCTCGCTCTCTCTCTCTCTCTCTCTCTCTCTCTCTCTCTCTCTCTCTCTCTCTCTCTCTCTCTCTCGCTCCCTCTCTCCTTCGCTGAGGTCAGTCCAGTTCGCTTGTGTTTGCCTGAGGTCCCAACGAATAAAATAACTAGAGATGGGTCGGAAAATGTGAACGATTGTGAAGGCCAGTGATGAAGACGAGTCTAGCGACTTTCAGGTGCCGAGGCCCAGCAGGATGACTCAATCACGATTTATGACATTGTCCGGAGGGCTGACCACATGTTGGCTATCACAAGAGTCAAACACATCCGTGGATTTCTCTGGGGCGGGACGTCCCCATAGAACCCTGGGAGCACAAATGCGGTTGGAGGTGTGAAGACAGGATGAAAACCTGAATGGACAACATGAATGTTACGGTGTGAATTGTGTTAGGAGTTTATAAAGAGCTATGGATTTTGATAAGTTCTATTGTACTGTAAGGTCTCTGGATTTCTTGTATACAGAGTTACAGTGTTTTTCTGTTCACTGGATGGCAGTCAGATCAGATGTGCGCTTCTATCATTTAGAGTTGTCGCGACAAGAAGGTTTTAATGTCTTTTGTTTATTGTTCTGGCCAAGCAAAGTTGTGTTAATTAGATGATACTGAGATTTGTCACTCTGGGAAGAAAAAAAGTTGAAACTGTTCATGGAGTCATTGTTAAACCAATCTCCTGGTGTTGTGTTCCCTGAAACTATAGTGTGTTTGTTTACTTTCATACATTTAGATATTTTTTATATTTCCACATTGAATTCTTCTGGTATGTACCATTTGATATTTGTATTGTTATTGCATAACTGTAATAAATCTGATTTCCTTTTAAATGGATACGAACTCTAGTCTTCATATATCGGAGTAGTATTCTGGTCTAATGGTAAATGTTATTCACACTACACATATCATGTATGCTTAGCCTGTAATTGTGCATCTCTGAGTTAAGGTTAACTTAATCATTTAATGTTGGCACGTTGATTGCGTAATATTAGCTCTTTGTCTATTAGCCTCTGAATAATTGCATAACGGTTATCTTGGCCACATGTAACTTGCAGTATTTTGAGTGTTGATGCAAGGCTTGCTACCTTGGTTAGACCCATCGATTATGATTATGGGCCTACAGCATTCACATGATAATGGAGTCAGATTGAATATTATATTATGGTCGTAGTCATCTAACACTAATTTCTGTCATCCTCAGTCAAAGAGGATTTTCATTCATGTTTAATAGGAATGACATTTGCTCTGGGAACCACAACTCACCACACACACTCTCACACAGACACACATAGATACACACACACACATATTTATTATTTTGAAGTGGCCAGTCGAGCCGATCTCAGCTTTACTGGAAGATGTGGTATATTTCCCTTACAAATAAAAGAAGTAAAATGTTCATTTTCACATGTGAAATAGCTGTTTTCACACGTTGAGCTTAAATTTAACATATGAACCATATTTTCACATGTATTGCAATAGAGTTCACATCTTAACACCACCTATTCACGTGAGAAGAAAAACATGTTTTCATCTCACATGAATGGCAGTTTCACATGTTAAAAATGTTATTATCATGTGAAAATCTGACTTTCACATGTGGAATTGTAAGTTCACCTGTGAAAACCTTTCATGTGAAAATCTAATTAGTAGTTTCACATATAAGAAACTTTTACGCGTAGAATTTTAGTAACAATGTTTCCACATGTGGAATTGCACATTCTGTAATGCCATTCTGTAAAAAGGTAACTTAGCCTAACTTCTTCTTATGTTGGTCAGTGACCATTGGAAGACACCCAGTGAAAAGAACAGAGAAACAGGTGTTCCATGTCTCCTTATTGATTTTGTTGTATGTGTTAAAATGTGACCCTTTTCAAGAAGCTAGGCGTATGCCGTGTTTCATTACTTCACAGGAGAGGTATTTGAAAGTTTTTGAATTTTTTATTTTCAAAATGAATTTTGGGGCAGAAATGCCTTCTGGAACATATGAACTTTCATGTGCCTTAATACCAAACTTGTGTGCCAGCTGCCAATTGAGGCAATTGAGGTGGTTTGGGATGAGTTGGACCGCAGAGTGAAGAAAAAGGGAACTCCTTCAAGACAGTTGGTAAAGCATTCCAGGTGAAGCTGGTTGAGAGAATGCCATGAGTGTGCAAAGCTGTTATTTATTTAAAAATATGTATTGAACCTTTATTTAAATAGGCAAGTCAGTTAAGAACAAATTCTCATTTACGATGACGGCCTACCTGGGAACAGTGGGTTAACTGTCTCGTTCAGGGGCAGAATGACAGATTTTTACCTTAATGGATTTTTACCTTTTCAGCTCAGGGAGTCGATCATCATATTTTTTTGCAAGTGTTTTTTGTTACTACATAACTCAGTATCATATTTGACAGGTGCAAATCATACTTGATTGTAAAATGTTGTCATTATTCTACCTCCATAGTTTTTAGACCTACAGTACCAGTCAAAAGGCACTTGAAAGTTCACTTGTTCCAGAAGACAGTTTACGTTCAAATGGCTCTCCTGTGAAGTAGTGACGAGTGACATACGCCTAGTTTCCTGAAACGAGTCACATTTACTAAAGTTGCAACTAGTGAATCTTATTCTGTGAATCAAAACTACATTTGCCCATGTCGAATCTGTGCACTCAGAGTTTTGGAACGAATTTTGCGAATAATTTGTATAAAAAGTTTTGCAATTGTAAAAAACAAAATCTGCAAGCAAGCAGCACAGAAAAATACGAGCTCTGGTGGATAGAGCTTTTTTTTCCGACCAATCACGTGAGGTGTTGTCATTCTTGATAGTGCTTTCACATTTTACAGGGTTCCAGTTTGGAAGCACACTTTCTACTGTGCTAAATACGGATCAAATTTGTTAAAATGAATAGCAAGCTAGCTAAATGATATTCACATAATTTGAAAGCTACAACAAGGCGGTAGTGAGGAAGATGAAGGGAATAAGTGTGTCCACATACCATAACCGCTACAAAGATGATGCTTTTCTATTGGCATTGCATGGCTGCTTATCGAGCTAGCTAGAGCATTCTGGCTAGCCTGTATCTTGTGGTTCTAACGTTGTGTAATAGGTCTAGCTATGTACTTGTAATTTGGTTGAGATTAACTTTAGAAAATAACTGTTTGCTCTGTGTATAGTTGGTGTGTTGTTGATTGGCTATGCTAGTTAGCAAGCTGAGATCTCTACTCAAGTTCGCTAGCTTGCTAATAATGATTTGAGGAGAACAGGCTAGCTCCCTGTATAATCAAGACAAGAGCAAATGGGGAAGTAGATTAGATCCAGTTGCTTCATCTGCAGTGGCTTCATCTGGCTGCTGCGGTGCCCAGTCGGGATGAGCTAGCTAGATGTCAATGTCGAACCAATGCAATGATATTCTATTTTATTCCCGCTTGCTATATGAGCTGCTTTTCCTAAAAATGCCTAGCTCATATAGCTAGCTATCTAGTTGTTGTGATGTTCTAGTGTCCGTTAAATGTTACAGCCACAACATCATGATCATGCAGTCTGCAGACCAGCAAGGAGGAGAAATGTCTGGTTTGGGTGAGCTAGCTAGAACAACATCAACCAGCTTGCTAGAATATCAGATAGACATGTTCAGGAAGAGCATGGATAGAACCATCTATCTGTAGTAATTGCATTATTTTCTAGGAAACGCATGAATAGAACAAGCTATCTGTAGTAACATTCTTTGAAACCACCGCATGCACATCATCTGTATCTTTGTTACATTCCATATTATGTTTTACTATATTGTACTGTATTGCAATCTGTCTCAAGTTGTACAAATCATCAGCACGAAGAATACTGAATTATGCTTGAATTGTCAGGTGGACTGAATTCTCATTCAAATAAGGTTGTGGTCTCTTTCAGATCTGCTAAGCACACATCTGCCTCTGCTAGCCATAAAACCACTGCCTCATAGTGGTTGGTTAAGCTCCTTCCTGGCTGGCCCTGTTCAGGGGTGACAATAGCTTATTTGCTTATTTCCCAAGGGGCTAGGGAAAACTTGAACCGTATTCACAAAGCATCTCAGTGTTGACCTAGGATCAGTTTGTACTCCTTAAAATCATAATGAATCAAATTATATTGACTGGTGGGACCTGACACTAGATACCCCCCTTCTGTCTCCCCCTCCCGGGGGATATGAACCCCTTGACGTGCTGCCATTCCAACTGTAGTTGTGGACACCTGGCCTGATTTCACAGAGTGCAACATGAACATGATATTGTTATGGAGGGGCAGTGCTCATTTTCAGATGGGACTGTTAGCAGGCATAGTGTACCTGTGATGGCCAATACAGCACAGCTTGGAACGCTGCTGGTGAAATCAGCATCCAGGATCCAAACAACCAGTTTTATCATGTCTGATATACGACAGTTTTCAGCCAGTCAGCATCCAGGACCCAAACTACCTAGAACAATATGATATAATTAATTGTCGGAAAGATGAGAGTGAATTTTACTTTATTTTCTTTAATCACCCCCACTGCTCTCTCTCTTTCTCTCTTTGTCTCTCACTTGCTCTCTTTCTCGCTCTCCTCCTGTATCTCTCTGTCTTTCTTCTGCTACCTCTCTGTCTCTCTCGCAGGGGGATTTCAGGCCATCTCTGACACAGTAGCGACACTAGTCATCCATTGTGACAGTCTCACTGACTGAGGTCTGACAGACTGGCATTGTGACTGGCCGACTTGCCCAATACCGTGCGCAAGCGCACGCACGCACACACACACACACACACACACACACACACACACACACACACACACACACACACACACACACACACACACACACACACACACACACACACACACACACACACACACACACACACACACACACACACACACACACACACACACACACACACACACACACACACACACACACACACACACACACACACACACACACATCAACACCTCCAATCCTAGCTAAAGTCTCTTCCACTCTGTCACACGTGCTGTCCACTGTCAAATAAACATCACAACAACAACCTCGGAGCATGTTTAACACAGCATTGAGTTCTGTGGTTCTGTTTTTCCGTTTGTTTTTATTTTCTGCCTTGTGAGTTTGGGCCTTTAATGGTAGACAAACCCTGAATTCAGCTCTTGACAGAAAATAAGACCAGACTACAAGCATAACCGAAATACTATGCACTCTAGCATACACAGTGTGTCCAAAATATTTAGAACAACTGGTGAATCCAGTTGAAAGCTATGATCCCTGATTGATGTCACTTGTTAATCCACTTTCAATTAGTGTAGATGAAGGAGAGGAGACATGTTAGGGAATGATTTTGAAGTCTTGAGACAATAGAGATATGGATTGTTTATGTGTGCCATTCAGAGGGTGAATGGGCAAGACAAAATATTTAAGTACCTTTGAACGGGGTAACTTAGAAGGAGCCGGGCGCACCGGTTTGGGTCAAGAACTGCTTCTGGGTATTTCGCACTCAACAGTTTCCTGTGTGTATCAAGAATGGTCCACAACCCAAAGGACATCCAGCCAACTTGACCCAACTGTGGGAAGCATTGGAGTCAACATGGGCCAGCATCCCTGTGGAACGCTTTCGACACTTTGTAGAGTACATTCCTCAGCAAATTGAGGGTTTTCTGAGACCAAAAGGGGGTGCAACTCAGTTTTATGGAGGTGTTTTAATGTTTTGTACACTTAGTGTATAAAGGGAGAGCAGTAGCTGCACTAAAGGAATGTGATTCATAGACGGTGACAGTACAGTCTATGAGTGAAGGGCAAATTCTCACCCCAATATGACAAAATAATTTGATGTCAGTCAAGTGACTCTGAGTTTTTCATTTGTTTTTTGTTTGGGAGCTGCAATCTGGCTCTTTTTTTTGTTGATCATTGTGACCCTCTGTCAAGGAAGAAGCAGAGTTGAAACAAGGTCATCTTATCCACAATGACTGACGCCTCTCAACATCGATTCTTTTGAACCCAAAGCGTTTGTAACATTTTCTCTCTCTCTACCTACCTATCTCTCACTTTTTTTCTTGCTTTGCTTTTCTCTCTCTCTCTCTCTCTCTCTCTCTCTCTCTCTCTCTCTCTCTCTCTCTCTCTCTCACACACACAAACACAGAACTTTCTCCTCTTTATTGCTCTCGATATTCACTTTAATTAAAGTCTCTAACATTGCAGGTGACAAAGTTGTCGTGACATCTTCGTCTGTCTGTAGCTTTTGGCAGGCAACCAATCAATCTATGTTTGAGGAGAAGCCGATTCCCCAGAGGCTAGAGAACACTCCTCTCATCTCCTCTCTGTCTCCTCTCTTTTGTCTACCTCCCCTACCGTCTCCTCCTTCCTGTCTCACTGAAGGAGGACACATTTACATTTGATACCCACATCTTCAACTGATTTCCTAGCCAACAGAGTTCCAGAATATAGTAGGAATAACCACACACTCAAACAATACCGAGAATAAACAGGTGTAATGTACTGTAATATACTGTATATCTAAAAGAGACAGTACCATTTGGTGTGTGACATTGCATCTGATACGGTATGACTGTGGTAAATGTATGAAACATGGAGGTGTGTGTTTTTAATATGTCTGATAAAGAAGTTTTTCTTGGCCAGGGTCTCCGTGTGGGGAAGACAGCACATATTTCTAATATTTTCTGATATTTTTCTCTATTAATTCTCAAGGTATTCTACTTCCCTTTGACTCTACACAGCCCTAGTCTGTTCCCTCATTTTGTGATCCTTATCTGTGTAGGTCAGGGCTCTGACTTTGTCTCTCTTTCCCTCCCCTCCTCCTCTCTTTCTCTTTCTTCCTCCCTCTCTCTCTCTCTCTCTCTCTCTCTCTCTCTCTCTCTCTCTCTCTCTCTCGCTCTCGCTCTCGCTCTCTCTCCATCTCCATCTCTCTCTCTCTCTCTCTCTCTCTCTCTCTCTCTCTCTCTCTCTCTCGCTCTCTCTCCATCTCTCTCTCTCTCTCTCTCTCTCTCGCTCTCTCTCCATCTCTAGTACTGTACTTCTAAGTTATCTCATTTAGCCAGAGGTCGCGTCTCAAAGCTACTGTGAGCCGTGACCATTTACCCTTGAGACAGATACTTAGAGGGGAGAATCAGTTACAAGGAAGATTGTATCTACAGAACTACTAACTAAGATTATGTCTACTGTATAGTATAGTAAGTTGGAAACCTTGCTCACAGTAAAGTAATATTATTTGTTTTGTACAGTAATTGTTCTTAAGTGTTGTAGTTTTTTGCGTGTTTGTTTTGTTCTGTCTGTGATGGATTTCTGTTGTGTAATCATGTGATTTCCGAAGGATGAGGCAGAACCATCACGTTACCGTCTTCTCTATGTGGGGTTATCTGTTCTCTTAAGAGTTCTTACGCTCACTCTCTCCATCTCAATTCAATTCAATTCAATTCAAGGGCTTTATTGGCATGGGAAACATGTGTTAACATTGCCAAAGCGAGTGAGGTAGACAACATCTCTCCCACTCTCTCTCCATCTCTCTCTCCATCTCTCCCACTCTCTCTCCACCTCTCTCTCCATCTCTCCCACTCTCTCTCCATCTCTCCCAATCTCTCTCCACCTCTCTCTCCTTCTCTCCCACTCTCTCTCCACCTCTCTCTCCATCTCTCCCACTCTCTCTCCATCTCTCTCTCTCCATCTCTTCCACTCTCTCTCCATCTCTCTCCCTCCATCTCTCCCACTCGCTCTCCAGTTCTCACTCCATCTCTCTCTCCATCGCTCCCACTCTCTCTCCACCTCTCTCTCACTCTCTCCATCTCTCTCTCCACCTCTCTCTCACTCTCTCCATCTCTCCCACTCTCTCTCCACCTCTCTCTCACTCTCTCCATCTCTCTCTCCACCTCTCTCTCACTCTCTCCATCTCTCCCACTCTCTCTCCACTTCTCTCTCCATCTCTCTAACTCGCTCTTTCTGTCCCTCGAATCAACATATCCAACACAGTCACTCCCCTGCTCTGTATAAAGATACTGTATAGACCTTGAGCATCTCTATAACCCTATAGACAGGTTTGCTCCCTCTTAGCAGGTAGTAGGCCTGTGAGAGAGCCAGTCACTCTTCCCTATCTGACAGGGCCAGCCAGTGTAAGCGAAGGGAACCAGTGAAATCTCTTTGTGTGGAGGACTGAAGAGAGCTATAGGAAGTCAGCAGCCATACTGCAGAGATCAATACTAACGGCCAAGCTGCTCGGCAGCAGCCTCTTTTATTTTCTTTATTTTCTTTAAACTTTATTTAACTAGGCAAGTCAGTTAAGAACAAATTTGTGTTTACATTGACCTCCTACCAAAGGCAAAAGTCCTCCTGCAGGGATGGGGGCTGGGATTAAAAATAAATCAATAAATATAGGACAAAACATACATCACAACAGGAGAGACAACACAACATAGAGACATAAGACAACAACATAGCAAAGCTGCAACACATGACAACACAGCATGGTAGCAACACAACATGACGACAACAACATGGTAGCAACACAACATGGTAGCAGCACAAAACATGGTACAAACATTATTGGGCACAGACAACATCACAAAGGGCATGAAGGTAGAGACAACAATACATCACGCACAGCAGCCACTACTGTCAGTAAGAGGGTCCATGATTGAGTCTTTGAATGAAGAGATTGAGATAAAACTGTCCAGTTTGAGTGTTTTTTGCAGCTCGTTCCAGTCGCTAGCTGCAGCGAACTGAAAAGATGAGCGACCCAGGGATGTGTGTGCTTTGGGGACATTTAACAGAATGTGACTGGCAGAACCTGTGCTGTATATGGAGGATGAGGGCTGCAGTAGATAGCTCAGACAGGGGGAAGTGAGGCCATCAACAAGTGGGTCTTGCGACGGGTATACAGAGATGACCAGTTTACAGAGATTTATGGAGTGCAGTGATGTGTCCTATAAGGAGCATTGGAGGCAAATCTGATGGCCGAATGGTAAAGAACATCGAGCCGCTTGAGAGCACCCTTACCTGCCGATCTATAAATTACGTCTCCGTAATCTAGCATGGGTAGGATGGTCATCTCAATCAGGGTTAGTTTGGCAGCTGGGGTGAATAAGGAGTGATTACAATAGAGGAAACCAAGCCTGCAGCTTTGATATGCACTGAGCGAAGGACCGTCTAGCCACACTCCCAAGTACTTACAGTGGGGAGAACAAGTATTTGATACACTGCCTATTTTGTAGGTTTTGACATGTTGGCTGGATTCACAACGAGTGTAGCTTTAATTTAGTATCTTACATGTGGGATTTAACCTCTTGAAACTAGGGGGCACTATTTTCATTTTTGGAAAAATAACATTCCCAAAGTATACGGGCTATTTTTCAGGACCAGATAATAGGATATGCATATAATTGACAGCTTAGGATAGAAAACCCTCTAAAGTTTCCAAAACTGTAAAAATATTGTCTGTGAGTATAACAGAACTGATATTGCAGGCGAAAGCCTGAGAAAAATCCAATCAGGAAGTGAGTCTTACAGTGCCTTGCGAAAGTATTCGGCCCCCTGTATATACAGTAGAAACCTCTGCATTCCTATACGTCCCTATTGAGCAGTGAAAAGGGATATCAACCAGATTCCTTTTTTTTCTATGGCTTCCCTAATGTGTCTAGTGTCACAAGACATAGTTTCATGCTTTTATTTTGAAAAATGAGTGTGAGCGACGACATTGCATAGGTGGCGAGCTGAGGGCTCTCAGAGTGATTTGTGTGTAAAAGACAAATGCGGCCTTTCTCTCGCTCCTACTAAGAAGCCAACTGACCCGGTTGATATATTATCGAATAGATATTTGAAAAACACCTTGAGGATTGATTACAAAAAAACTTTTGCCATGTTGCTGTCGATATTATGGATCTAATTTGGAATATTTTGTCATGACCGCAATTTCCGGTCAATTTCTCAGCCAAACGTGAAGAACAAACGGAGCTATTTCGGCTACGAAAATAATCTTTATGGAAAAAGGAACATCTGCTATCTAACTGGGAGTCTCATGAGTGAAAACATCCGAAGCTCATCAAAGGTAAACTATTTAATTTGATTACTTTTATGATTTTCGTGACCAAGCTGCCTGCTGCTAGCTAGGCATAATGCTATGCTAGGCTATCGATAAACTTACACAAATGCTTGTCTTGCTTTGGCTGTAAAGCATAATTTCAAACTCTGAGATGACAGGGTGATTAACAAAAGGCTAAGCTGTGTTTCAATATATTTCACTTGTGATTTCATGAATATGAATATTTTCTAGTTATATTTTTTGTCCGTTGCGTTATGCTAATTAGTGTCAGTTGATGACAATTCTCCCGGATCCAGGAGGGGTAGTTCCAAGAGGTTGAAAGTTTGATTTTTATATAATTTAATTTGAATTTGCTGCGCTGCATTTTCCCTGGCTTTTGGCCAAGTGGGATGCAAGCGTCCCCTATCCTAGAGAGGTTAACCTTGTGACCCATTCCATACATCTGTTATTTGACATGTAGACTGAAGAGGATGTATATTGGCTATAAAACAACTTTGTACTTTTGTCTCGGGGCTCTCAACGAATTATCATTAACGTTGAGCACTCAATTGATTAACTTTATATGTGTGTGTTGTATTTACCTGCTCCCTTATTAACACGTGAATAAAGATTTAGTTTCAGTATAACTCTGACTTGTGTGATAAGTTTGTCTCTCCTCATTTGATAGTAAAGAAATTAGCTACCACAAGCTCCAAACCCTCAGAGGTAGTAATCAAACCTGTGGGGAGAGGGGCATTCTTCTGACCAAACCACATGACCTTTGTTTTGGAGGTGTTCAGAACAAGGTTAAAGGCAGACAAAGCTTGTTTGACACTAAGAAATCTTTGTTATAGAGCGTTCAACACAAAATCCGGGGAGGGGCCAGCTGAGTAAAAGGCTGTATCGTCTGCAAATAAATGGATGAGAGAGCTTTCTCCTGTCTCCTATCGAGTCGTCTCCATCTAAATGCCAAATGCCAGTCTCTGATTGGTCTGCAAGTGCCAGGCTGGAATGTATGGATCTCTGTGTGTGTGTGTGTGTGTGTGTGTGTGTGTGTGTGTGTGTGTGTGTGTGTGTGTGTGTGTGTGTGTGTGTGTGTGTGTGTGTGTGTGTGTGTGTGTGTGTGTGTGCGTGTGTGCGTGTACGTGTGCGTGCGCGTGCGTGTGTGTGTGTGTGTGTGTGTGTGTGTGTGTGTGTGCGTGTGTGTTCGCACGCGCCTTTCAGTGGCGGATCTAGACCATTTCAACTGGGGGGCAAGCTGGGGCCAGTTGTACTGTTAGAGGGGCCAGTTACATTAGACGTTATTGTTGTCATATCATTTTCTTCACCGCATTGCAGGCATTAGCAGAACAAAAGACCATGTTCATAATCTTGCTAATAATGGATGCAAAAAAAGAACGATAGCAAAAATGTAGTTATGTAAATATGATTTCATACTCCACATTTAGGGGGGCCACAAGGGGGTCCAACATTTTTCTGTCCCCCCCCTCCAGAACTACTAGTGGCACTTTTATGTCCTTCTTCAACCGTCATCCTTTTAGAACTCAGACAAAACACTTGTGTGAAATGGAAAGGGAACAGTGGAATGAATTACTGAACTGCTTTCCATGCTGAGAATATTGTTGAGAAAAGGTGAGGTAGATGGGCATAAGAAATAGGTAAGAGCGCCTGACAATGACAAGCTGACAGGCAGGATGAAAAGTAGATCAAAAAGAAAGGTGAAAAAGCTGTAAGCTACAACAAAGGGCTGTTGACCAGGATGGAACAAGACATCTGTGACAGCAGTTTTAAAGGTGGCTCAGCACACAGATCGATGGCTGCAGAATAGAAGTGCTCGTCACATCGCTAGTCCCCCGTCTCTGTGTCTCATCCCCCGCTGTCTGTCTCTGTAGCACCATAGAGCCACAGCCAGGAGACTGACTATACTACAGATGATACAGACATAACCTACAACACAAAGTCTGGGAGGGAGAGAGGGAGCGACTTGTCTCAGGTTACGGTTAGGGTTAATAACCTA